>NW_026895230.1:0-14472 GCF_033153095.1 Gastrolobium bilobum | reverse complement strand
CATCACCGCTGCACTCTAACTCTCACTCCCCCTCTAGCTATGCCCTTACGCCTATTAATACCTCTACCTGTATGTCCATTTGGCGACATCTACATACACGAAGAGTAAAAACCTGTGATTCTAATAATACAAAAAAGAATAGAGTTGTATACATACAATATTAATATATTAGCTAACTAAATGCAGAACAGTACAGTAGGACTAAGAAATTGATAAGACTTCCACAATCATATCTCATAACCCAACAAAATTATAAATTTGCAATAAATTATAACCACACAAACAACTATCTCAAGTATTTGAAAGCACTACAAATGAGTTTCTAATATTAAATTACAGTTAATGACCATCATTTCATAAATTTCACTCAGTCTCACCTCTTGGTTTCATCTTCTTCCGTGTTCTTCATCATCATGTCTTCTTCTGTTTCATCTCAGTAGGATATAATCTATATTTCACTTCCTTCTTCTCAAATCATCAACATGGCGAGTCATCGGGAGTTCCTTGACTACAACCGCAAGTGTCAAGAACACTCTCCATCAAAATATCATCATTGCAACTAGCCAAAATCTCGTTGTACCTCATCATCTTGGTATGGGTTATTCACAATTTCATGTTTGTTTGTTTGTCGAATAATTCATCATGTTTCGCGCCTTGGTTTCTATGACCCCCAACTACATCAGGGTATCGATGTATAGGACACTTGTTCACTCTTGTCGACAAGTATAAAGGTCGTAATAAACACTCCCCATTCATTGACTTCAACACTTCCATACCTATCTATCTTCGTCCCTTCTCCAAGCACCAGCATCAAACCATTTACATTTCTTTAAACTCCTTTAGGGTTCCCAATGGCTACAATCAACAATATCAACTAACTCATAGTAATCATTTTAAGCTTTCCAACTTGGCATTCAATATATACACTATAATTTTGTTGCAACCCATAGTTACAAACTTGAAGCCATTGACGAGCATACTTGGAAAATTTTGTAACACTTATACTCGACCACAAGCACAAACACCATGGCAAATCGCTATTGCATTTGTTTCATCACGTAACTACATTAGGTAACAATGCTTTCGTGAAATCTTTCAGGCGATATGATAACTTTCATTAAACATCTTAAGTTAGGATTTTACATACAAAATACTTCTTCAACCAAGAAGGAAAATGTTTTGAAATTTCTTTGTCCAAGTCAGCGTTGGTGATGTCAAGATGAATTTCTCGTACCCATTCTGAGTACATACTGCATCAAATTACAAGTAATTAAAGATAATTGAATGACAAATAATAAAATTAATAACACTACTTTAGGTCAACATACTTACTCCAAGTAAGGTTGCACCTCAGGACAATTTAAGAGAACGTATAAATGCGCTGCTTGCATTTCTCTCTTTCCTCTAAGTCAGACATTGTGCTTCTTCCAATATGACGGCCAGGGTAATTAAAAATTGAGAATGAAGGAGTCGTAGAGCTTTAACCTCCATTGTCATTACGTTGAACTCTTGTTATCCTTGATGGAAAGTTTGGAGGATAATATACAGAGGCAAATGATGACATTTCCTCAACTAGATATGCATTACAAATAGAGCCTTCCACACGATTCGTGTTCCCAACCTTTTTTTTTAAGGTTCGTATAAACCTGTTAAGTAAGCAAACTTGTTAGAATGAGACGGTGGAAGGCCCCCAACCAACCCAGATATACATACATCCATCCCTAGGTTAGTTATTTAGTTATTTAGTTATTTATGGTTCCTGCCCTCATTCTAACAAGTTTGCTTACTTAACAGGTTTATACGAACCTTGAAAAAAAAGGTTGGGAACACGAATCGTGTGGAAGGCTCTATTTGTAATGCATATCTAGTTGAGGAAATGTCATCATTTGCCTCGTATTATTATCCTCCAAACTTTCCATCAAGGAGAACAAGAGTTCCACGTAATGACAATGGAGGTGAAACCTCTACGACTCCTTCATTCTCAATTTTTAATTACCCTGGCCGTCATATTGGAAGAAGCACAATGTCTGACTTAGAGGAAAGAGAAATGCAAGCAGCGCATTTATACGTTCTCTTAAATTGTCCTGAGGTGCAACCTTACTTGGAGTAAGTATGTTGACCTCAAGTAGTGTTATTAATTTTATTATTTGTCATTCAATTATCTTTAATCACTTGTAATTTGATGCAGTATGTACTCAGAATGGGTACGAGAAATTCATCTTGACATCACCAACGCCGACTTGGACAAAGAAATTTCAAAACATTTTCCTTCTTGGTTGAAGAAGTATTTTGTATGTAAAATCCTAACTTAAGATGTTTAATGAAAGTTATCATATCGCCTGAAAGATTTCACGAAAGCATTGTTGCCTAATGTAGGTACATAATGAAACAAATGCAATAAGCGATTTGCCATGGTGTTTGTCTTGTGGTCCCAGTATAAGAGTTACAAAATTTTCCAAGTATCTCGTCAATGGCTTCAAGTTTGTAACTCAATCAAACAATCAAGGGATGGGTACAACAAATTGTGGTGTCTGTGTTCGAGATGGCCAGTTGGAAAGCTTAGAAAATGATTACTATGGGGTTTTAGTTGATATTGTTGAATTGGAGTACATTGGGAACCCTAAAAAAGAGCGACTTTATTTAAATGTGATTGGTTTGATCCTAGTACTCAAGGGACAAAGATAGATAGGTATGGAAATGTTGAAGTCAATCAATCCAGGAGATATAATTTGTACGACCCTTTTATACTTGCTCAACAAGCTGAACAAGTGTATTATACATCGTACCCTGAATGTCAACAAGGTTGGTTGGGGGTCATAAAAACCAAGGCGCGAAACATCATCAAGCATTCGACAAACAAACAACCTGAAATTCCGAATAACCTATACCAAGATGATGAGGTACAACAGATTCCACTAGTTGTTGCAAATGATGATCTTAATCAAAGTGTTCTTGACACCACGGGTGTAGTAGAGGAACTCCCAATCCCCTTCAGCCATGTTCATGATTTAGAAGAAGAGGAAGATGAAGATGTTGAATTTATATCCTCCTCGGATGAAGCAGAAGAAGAACATGATGATGAAGACACAAGAGAAGATGAAAACCAAGAAGAGGGAGAAGACATGGAAGATTCTGAATAAATTGTCATTAACTGTAATTTTAATATTCAAGCATTTGTATTTACTTTGATGTTAGATAGTTGTTTGTGTGGTTATCATTTATTGCAAATTTATAATTTTGTTGGGTTATGAGATATGATTGTGTGGTTTTCCATGAACTTAAATGTTTTAAGTACTTGTCTTATGTAAATGACATATAAATTGTTTTTAGATTGAACACATAGGTAGCTAGCCCATCACCCATCCCTACACCCGGTGTTGACTCTTTCACTGCGACAATGTCTAGTGGTGCATTGATGCTTCCCGTATGGGGGAGCAAAGATCCTGCTGATGAGTTGATATGGATACGCCCCATGGGAACGACGTAAGCGTTGAATACTTTTTGTATTCGTGTAGTTAATTAAATTCCTCTTTGTAAATAAGTTTCTAATTGTTTGTGTCTGTGATCACAGGTTTGACCCTCCATATGTGGTGCGAGAAATAACTGACATCGTAAAAGGTAACTTTAATACAAGTTGGCTCTCATATGGAGAGGTTCGCAAGGCAGTGGGAGACAACTGGTATAAACAATTTAGGGTATGTGATAATTGTTTAATTTTGTATGTGCATATTTTTTATATCAGCATACACTACTCATTAATCAATCACCTTGTTAATTGTTATATGATTTGTATATGCAGAAAATGTATAAATGTGTTCCACAGCATGAGGGTCTTATGCAAAAGACATTTCATCACAAAGCATTATATTTATTGTCACATCATTTGCACAAGGTTCGGGTAGGTACGGAGAGAGGGATATGGATTAAATCAGATATTTTACCACATCTGCAGGAGAAATGGGCCTTAGCAAGCTGGCAAAGAAGGTCTCAGAAAAACAAACAAAATAGATCAAAATACGAAGGACCTGCACATGTTGGAGGTTCTATCCCAGCAACGGAAATTAAGAAGAGATTGGTAAGTAATTTGAATTAAAAATTGTACAACTAAAAACTATTGTTTCTTATTTTCATTATGGATGTTTGGATAACCTTTTGTATTGTAGAGGATGGATCCTACTATAAATCCAGAGTCATTATCTTGGGAGGTATTTAAGAAGATGCACTTAGTTAAATCAGATGGCTTATGGGTTAATGAGAAGGCAAAGGGATATGCTGTAAGTTTGTGATATTTGAGAATTTTTGTTTATTTGACATTAAATCAGATTTAAGTGATAACTAATGTAATTTTTGTAATTTCAGGAGGACTTTTTGAAGCGAAGGACTGATCGTGATAATGCATTGGAGGCTGGGGCAGAGGCATCCACATGTCAATCTGATGAAGTGCTATTATTGCAGGCTGTTGGTGGTATGAACAAGAAAGGTCGAATATATGGTTTAGGTGCAGAGGCGTGGAATTATAAGTCCACAAAGATTTTTGCTAGCTTGTCAGGAGTCTCCACAGATGAGTATGATCACATGAGAGACTTGGTCACAAGCCAAAATGAGCAGCTGAAGCAGAAATATGAGAACACGCAACAACAAATGACTGTTATGAAAAAGAAAACAGACCAAGAGATGGCAATTATGAAAGAGAAAACAGACCGAGAGATGGCAATTATGAAAGAGCAGCTGGCGATGTTGATGGCTCTTTTAGGAGGAGATGTGCGCACCTCCACTACTACTACTTCGGCACTAGATGCACAGAGTGATGATTATGATGATTATAGTGATGCTCAGTTGCATGATGATAATTGATAGTATGCATATTTCCTTTTCTTATCTTCATTTGTGAATATTGCTTGTTATCTCATACATTTTGTTATTTTTTATGAATTCACGTAAAAACTTATTGTATTGCAATGGTTGGATTTGATTTGATCTTTATTTTCATTTAGTATGGCTACTTTATATTTTGTGTCAGTTGGATTTCCTATAAGAATATTAGATTATAATTAATATTAGTTTTCGGTAAAAATTAAATTTTCAATGTAATTGATTTTGAAAAAAATTCAAATATTAGGGATAAAAATAAAGACAGAAATATATGTCACCAACTGGGATGGAAAACATTGTCATTAATAGAGATAGAAACAATATATTACTAATAGAGAAAAAAAGTTCCCTCACAATCAGAGACAGAAACAATCCATCACTAACAGAGAGGGAAAAATATCCATCGCAAATAAAAAGGAAAAATATTCGTCACTAACAGAGATGAAAATTATCCATCACTAACAAAGACAGAAAATTGTTTGTCACTAACAGAGAAGGGAAAAATCCATCACTAATGGAGACGAACAACTTCCGTCCCAAACAACTTCTGTCTCTAATAGGAACGGATTACACATAGTTCACGTGCATAAATTAGTGACAGAAAATAATATCATAGGGACAGATTTATCCATCACTATCGGGGAGGGAAATATTTCTGTCTCTAATAGTGACATAATTTTTTCCGTCTCAGATAGAGACGGATTTGTTCTGTCCTAAATTTCGTCTCTATTAGAGACAAATTCATAATTCTGTCTCCATCTGTTAGTGACGAGCCATAATGTAACGAATTTTTGTCCATTTCTAATTCCGTCACTAATTTACTTAGTGACGGAAATATTTCACTTAGTGATGGAATTTTTCTGTCTCTAATCCATCCTTTTTTAGTAGTGAATCTCCATGTTTCAGGCAGACGAGGTATACAATCAAAACATGCATCTAGAACATAGTATAGGTGAAAACTTCTGGTCTAAGGAAAGACATACCCAAATAATAAGAGGCTGCTCTAATGATACTATTTATGAGATTTCCTCATAGAGCCTCTTTGTGGGTCTGTTCAGTGCGAGCTATACCCTTATAGGTCCTCTCACGACTTTAGCTAAGACATTTCCATATCTGTAGCTCATGAGGTCTTTACCTTGTATCTGAAGTAGATAAGTCGTGCTAGTCTTACCCGAGATTACTGATCCCCATTCTCAGTGTCTCTAGACTAGGAACATAAAATTAGGAATAAACATCTGGTATCCTTGATTCCTCATGATTGTGATCTCATCAGAGATACTCAAGAGATACCTATTCTATTCCAAGGGGTTTATCCAGTTACTCATATAATATATAAATAATGATATTTAGACAAAATGTGAAACAAGATAAAGAGTGTTTATGATTTATTTGCGACAATATAAAAGGTACACGAATGTCCTAATCTAATCAAAAGATTGTCTCTAGGACATCCATATACTAACACATCACGGCTCAAACTCCTCGCCCGTATTAAACACTCCTCCATCTCTGGCATTCTTCTCATATTTTCTTCTTGAATCCTCCTTATGATCGCAGCAAATGCATTCTGTGCAAGGCAGGTATCTGGATCTGCAGCCAGTGCAACGCGAGTAGCCACATCTGTAGGATACAGGGTAGGATCCACAACTCGATTCCGAGGAGTCGGTGTTGAGGCTGTGTCCGAGACGTCATGACTCACATGGACAACATCATAATCAACCTTGTTCTTTGGTTGATTTTGAGGTTGATTTATTTCTTCCACCACAGGATCTAGTGGAAGGTTTGGGTGAGGTGGCTGTTGACCACTACTTCTTGCACGAACAACCATTGTTGCTCGTGATCGGGAGAATAACGAATTTACCAGGTTTTCCACAGACGGCGCCAATGTTCTGTCCTGAAGACAGAGATGTCAAGCCCAACTGGTTTGTTGCTTTTGGATTAGGTGCCCTCTTTAAGGCATCTATGAAGTAGATGCCCTTGAGTCAAGCAGATCACTGTGCACAGAAGAACAATAAATGGCTTTTACCAAAGGGGTGTGTGCGTGCGCAGTGATAGCATACAGTAAGAAAGAGAGCGTCCACGTACCTGTAGGCTTTAACTCTTATTCATATAGTTTACCTGTGGATATTGGATTCTGGACCTTCAGTGCTTCTGCTAACGGCTCAAGCCCATATATTATGTTGTCGTATTAGGATTGATATCTTGATGAATATCCTTCTTTAATTATATCTAATTAGGGAGGGATCATTTGACTCTATAGTAAGATTTTAAAATCTTACTCCTCATCGCAGCCGTTGAATTCCGTTCATCTATAAATGTGCCTCATATATGGGTCCATAACATTTTCTGTCTTTGGTAGTATAACTATCGAGCATATATACTACCAAAGAATAAAAAATGCGGATGCAATGAATAAAATACTAACACCACTGTAAAAGGCACACTTTGTAGATAATTTTCCACACAAAAACCTTATCTGCAATAAAGTTATAGTTTAAATTAATTATCAATACACATTCCTTAGACTGGATTAGCCCTGGTTTTTGACAATTTTTCACAACGTCTACGCAGCTGTCTGCGGACATTCACAAATCCCCACAAAAAGTGTGGTCAATAAATTTCACTTCAGCGCAAGGAACGGAAGCATGGATCTTCAGTGTCCCTGTAATGGATCAAATTATCTCCACAAGTCAAGTCAATCTTACATGTCTATATTAGAGAGAGATGTAAAATAATTAATGTAGTTTCATCCAATAATTTACGAATTTTGAGTTGAATTGATTCTTTATATGATATCAGAGTCTCGATATCACGAGTTCAATCATCATCACCCCATTTAACGAATCAAATATTGTGGAGTTTCTTAGCACACAGATAGACGGGTCTGTGCATTGTTCACCCTTTAAACACAATGGACTCTTATTTGAGGGTTCGTGTTAGAGATATCTAAAATCATTAATATAGACTCACTTAACATAAATTTTTTGGGTTGAATTGGTTCTTTACATATCAGAGTCTCGGTGTATGCATCATTCACATTTCAAGCCCAATGAGCTCTTTTATGAGAAGGTGTTAGAGTTATATAAAATCATTAATGTAACCTCACAGGTGTTAGAGTTATATAAAATCATTAATGTAACCTCACTCAACCGCTTAAACTTTTGGATTGAATTGATTTTTTACGATCTAAAAACTAGAAGTTTCTTCCGTCCTCGATCACACCTACTCAAGTATTCATTCTTTTATTATATTTAGGAGTCCAATTCAAGTTTTGTAAGAAGTATTTGTAGCATAGAAAAGAAGGTTGCACACAGTGCATGCACATCTCAATTTTTCATCTTACTACTATCAATCTCTTATATATATACACATTCATTTCACATGAGCTAACTGCAGCATCCATTTTTTTCTCATCTATCTCCCATGAGCTTGAAACGAGTCCTTTTATCATAAACTAAATGTACCTCCCATTATCTCTTTGTATCGTGTTGCTTTCCGTGTATGTATGCACTGCTCGCCCTCTTGTAGCTGTTGAAGAGGCATCAAACACCCAGATTAACATTTCTGCAATGGTCAGTGTTTTCATCAACTCATCAATTAATGATAGATAATCACAATTTACTTATCATTAGTTAGTTTAGTATGCTCCAAAAAATGATGAGAAACCTTTAAAAAAAGAAATTAGTATGAAAAGTTATATTCAAAACTCATCTCAATTTTTTCTTGTCCATTTCTAAGGTATAATATCAAACTGAAATTCAGAAAAAATTTCCATCCTATTCCAAAACTTGGGCCTTTTGTCCAAATCCTTTTACACATTTACAACAACAATTAAGTCTATGTGATTTAATTTTGGGTATTTTTCCATGTTAGAAAGTCAATGAAAAGGGAAGAAGAAAGCACTACAATGAAAATGTATTTAGTAATGGTTTTGAAGACACTGTATTGTAACCACATACATTTCTGCCAATAATTTTGATTTCAGAATTTCAAACTTACTAATTTGCTTGTGAGTGTTTCAATGATTTTTTGTACCAACAGGTGTCAGAGAATGCCAAGAAAAAAACATTAGAATCTAATGGAGCCACAAGAACTGAAGTCATTAAAGTTAAGAACAATATTGGAGGTGTAAAAGAAGAAAGAAAGCACAGGGAAAAAGTTCATGTGGAAGCTCCAGAAAGCACTGAGAAGCAAGAGATTTCAGGTCTAGTTCCAATCAAATCAGTGGTTTCAGTTGCTTGGCGAGTACCTCATAGGAAACAGGAACGAAATCCTGGATTTTTCAGAGATTATTCTAAACCCTGGACCCGCCCTCCCTCCCACAATTGATCTTCTATGGTTTCCATAAAAATTGTATTATTTTTCTCTACCATCTTTCCCATTCTTTTTGATCCCGACTATACCAGCATTTTGAGGCATCTTAGAAACTTTACGGTGCAGATGAATTACTTAGAAAGACTTCATTTAAGACTTGTATATCTTTTGCTCCTAAAATAAATCTGATTGTTTTGATCATCGAATTTTATACATGTAATTATCTTTATAAAATACATGGCATTCTCTTCATTTATAGATGACTTGCATAATTGTGACCATAATTACCATCCATTGATTAGGATGACACATACAAGAAATGGGGTTCCTGAATTTCATCATATGGGATTGCTTGAATCAAGAATTGCGAAAGTAAATTTCATCACGGACAGGAAATTGCTAAGGTTTAAACAGGGTAAAGTGTGTAATAATAATAAAATGGAAAAAATGTTTATCCTTTTAAATGACACAACTTATATCATTTCACTCACAAAGAGGTGGGACCTGTAACATCCCCGTCTCGAGCCGGTTCAATTAACATACATATGATAAAACAGAAAACAGCGGAAGACTTAACTTACGAAAATACGAGTTAACTTTTTCTTTTTCTACTTTAACTCTTAGTCGGGGTAAACGAAAATCGGGCAGAGTTTCCTCTATAAATCGGACAACTGGGGATTTTCCAATCCCACTCAGAAGCATTTCCTGATAAACAGTTTATACAGCATAGTAATCCAGAAGTACCAGTCATGCAGATACCATCAGATACCCATCCATGGGCGCATGCAAAATATGGCTCCGTGCCACTATCCTAATCAACATGCAATCCAATACAAAATCATAAACTGAATAATACATCATCATATAACGTTCCTGAATACCCAAATGTACATGCATCAAAGTGACAGACATGTACAAAACATATACAGGCCACATACAAAATAAAGGATCAATATCATGATCCATCAAATGCGGAAATACTAAAAGACATCAAACACTCCAAAAAGGTAGTAGCCTACAGCCACTCAAAATCCGATCTGTCAACTGCCTCAACCACGTGTCGTGTCCCTGCCTAGTGAGGACTCACCGGGAATCTGGGCACCTGAAAATATGTCCCCAAAGAGGGGTGAGATTACAAATCTCAATAAGCTCCAGGTTTATAGAGAATTCTCCATACCCCTGGCTCACTCCTGCACGAAAGTCAGATACAGAGTATACGAATACAACATATAACAGATATCATAACAGAACAGAGGATTTATCCATATCATATCAGATGTGTGCGTCGTCATTCCCAAGGGAGGACCCCAAGCGGAAATCAACGCACGTGTTCCCGAGGGAGGACCCCAAAGCGGAACCAGACATATCAGAGGCGTACACCATCAGTCCCGAGGGAGGACCCCAAAGCGGACATCCGGGTACTATACAATCAATGGCCAGAGATTGTTACAGAAATCATATTACAGAAGTCATATCAGAGCAAAACATATCATGTTATCAAATAACTCTATATGAATGCATCTATACAAAGCATCTAAATCACAGTCATACAGTCCAACCATAGTTCACTAACCATGGTGGAGCACTCAAGCAGGAAAAGACTCCTTAAACATAGAGCTTACCTCTTGAAGCTTTACCAATACGCTTACTTGTGGAACAAGTTACTTTTATCGCTTCAAGAGATTTCCGATCCTTCTCAATCCCTAGGTACACCTAGAGAATAATTTACAATGCATCAATAAAAGGATGCAATACCATGATTATTTCATAAGCATACATTTTATCGCTTATTTTCCTTTCTTTATATTTTTGCCAATTCTATGCCAATACACAAGTCTAGACCTCTATATACCCGTTGGCGTTCTTTAATTTAATCAAGCATTTACTTAAGAATTTTTCACATAAATCATGCTATTTTTCTTTAAAAGTCGCGGGCATACCCTTAGGGACTCAAGGTATTTTTCAACCATTTGTCAAAGCATTTCACTTCTTAGCTCATCCATTGGTATATTAAAATGCAACACATTTTATTAGAATAAAATGTAACCAATATATATATATACCCCTAAACATCCTATAGTTCGAAACATAGAGCAAGTATTTGTAGGATTTTTTTCTAACTTTGGCATTTCCACCAATTCATCCATTTACACTACATTCCAACATATTTTACCTTTTCAAACATACAATAAAAATTTGCATGATGAACCCTATATAACCTACGAAGGCCGAAACCTAGGGGGAAAATACAATAGGGCTTTCCAATTATTTTATCACATGTGGATACTTACTCAACACTACAACTTCCTAAATAACAATAATCCATCATAATTTTCACATTCTATACTACTTTATTTCTTACCCAACCATGCTCATGACTTTCAAAACATTATTCACACTAATAAAGCCATAAGGTTAGAGTTTTGTTACCTCCAATGAACTACCCAAAGCCTAGAAGGCCTTCACCAAGCAAAGCTCCACCAAAAATGTCATTTCTCCTCCTTGATGAATAGTAGCTCGAAAATGGGGGAAGGAAAAACTCCTCACACACTCAACTATAGCTCAAATTGATTGGTGGAATGGATTCATTGAGTGGTTTCCAATCAATTTCATGTGGTGGGTCTTTGAATTTGGAGAATGAATGATTAAGAAATCAAAGAAAGGAAATTTGGAACCCTAGCCCCTTCTCCTCCAAGTGCAGCTCGGCCATGCAAGAGAGAGAAGAAGAAAATCTGAAATAATAGTGTTTCATTTAAGTGACAAGGCTATATAGGCACATGTGGCCCCTTCCATCGGATGTTTTTCTATCGCGTATTTTAACTTAAATTGACCCGGAACTAACTTAAAGCTACGAACATATTTTTATTTTTCTAAAATCATTTACATTAATTTTTTATTTGTTACAAAACAATATTCATAATTCACAGTATGGTTTCTGCACCGTTTTTGACGAAATGCACTGTGAATCACTAACTGTACTTTATTTACTTTTGAAACTTAACACTTATAAACTTATCATTTTCTTGGGCCTATATTGACTTGCTTGGCATATATTGGACTTTCTTATTCTTATTTCATCAATTATTTATTTCTGGACTCTACCGGTTGCTTAAACAGCAGTACAAAATACCCGGTAGAAACACTATTCACGAGATTTTCACGGAAAGTGCCAGACTATACAATTTTTCGTTCTGAACTCATATTTGTCGTCAGAATTATCAAATTATGTCTCTAAAATTATTTTGCTCTTTTTAAGCTCTACCGGTTAATTCACAAAACTGTAAATTCTCCGGCAGAACGCACTGTTCATAACATAGTCATGATTACAGTCAAAATACTCGAAATCGCTCACTGAATCTAATTATGGCATTTAAATCCTTAAATTAAATCTCTAACTAAGATTTACCAGTTAGGGTCATTATATTCACCCCACCTTTTAAGGATTTTGCCCACAAAATCAAATATCAAATATACATATACCTGACATCAAACTCAGGATATCGCTGGAGAATTTCATTCTCCCGCTCCCAAGTGGCGTCCTCAGGAGTCAATCCTTCCCATTGTACCTTGATCATGGGAATAGTCCTGTTTCTCAACACTTTTTCGTCACGTGCTAGAACTTTAAATGGTCCCACAACAAACTTCAAGTCTTTTCTTACTTCGATATTGTCCGGCTGTACAATGTGGGATTCATCCGGCACGTATTTTCGAAGTTGACTGATGTGAAAAACACTATGCAAATTTGACAGATGTGGAGGTAAGGCAAGCTGATAAGCCACAGGTCCGACCCTTTTCATAATCTGGTAGGGCCCAATGAACCTAGGACTCAACTTCCTCACTCCTAGAGCACGCCCAACACCCGTAGTCGGAGACAAACGGATAAATACATGATCCCCTTCTGAAAATTCAAGGGGTCGATGCTTTGCATCATAATAACTCTTTTGGCGACTCTGTGCTTTCTTCAATCGATCCTTAATCATCATAATTTGATCGGTAGTCTCTTGGACCAGATCAGGCCCAAATAACTGCCTCTCACCAATTTCTGCCCAACAAGTAGGCGCCCTGCACCTACGGCCATACAAAGCTTCATAGGGAGCCATGCCCAAACTGGCATGATAACTATTATTGTAGGAAAATTCCACCAGAGGAAGATATTTATCCCATGCATTTCCCTGCTCTAAGGCACAAGCCCTCAACATGTCCTCCAGGGTCTGAATAGTCCTCTCAGTCTGACCATCAGTCTGGGGATGATAAGCCGTGCTCAGCCTCAACTGTGTACCGAAGGCCTGTTGCACTGCATCCCAAAGTCTAGAAGTAAATTTAGGGTCCCGATCACTAATGATACTTTCAGGAACACCATGAAGTTTCACAATCTCTCTTACATATATCCGGGCCAACTGCTCTGTGGAGAAACTCGTTTTAACTGGTATGAAATGTGCAGACTTTGTCAATCTGTCAACAACTACCCAGATGGAATCAAAACCAGCCTGAGTTCTCGGTAATGCCACTACAAAATCCATAGAAATACTGACCCATTTCCATTCCGGAATATCCAAGGGCTGCAGTAATCCAGAAGGTCTCTGATGTTCAATCTTAACTTTCTGACATGTCAAACACTTACTCACAAATAGAGCAATGTCTTTCTTCATTCCCGACCACCAGAAATTCCGTTTCAAGTCTTGGTACATCTTGGTAGCACCAGGATGGATAGTGTACTTACCCATGTGACCCTCAGTTAATACCTCATCTACCATCTGACCTTTTGGAACAATGATCCGAATCCGCTCAACTAGTCAATAAATGCGGACTATCTTCTATATTCACAGGAATGTGGAGATCCCTGAATTTCTCATTCAAATTATACTCGGAAATCATCAAATTGGCCATACCAAGCGTCTTTCTGCTTAAAGCATCAGCTACTACATTGGCTTTACCAGGGTGATATTGCAATTCAAAATCATAATCCTTCAGAAATTCCACCCATCGGCGTTGCCTCATATTTAGCTCCTTCTGATCAAACAGATACTTTAGACTTTTGTGGTCACTGTAGACAATAAAATCGGCCCCGTATAGAAAGTGTCGCCAAATTTTCAATGCGAACACTACGGCTGCCAACTCAAGATCATGTGTCGGATAATTCTCCTCATGCGGTTTCAACTGCCGAGAAACATAAGCGACCACCTGCCGGAACTGCATTAACACACAGCCTAACCCAAACTTAGAAGCATCACAATACACCACAAACTTACTTGTAGGATCCGGCAATATCAATACCGGAGCTGTAGT
>NW_026895229.1:0-144662 GCF_033153095.1 Gastrolobium bilobum | reverse complement strand
ATGTTTTATTCTATTGGTTCAGTTACGTGTTGTTGTTGTCTTACGGTATCATGTCTACGACGTATGTGTCTAGACTTACCGTTATACATGACGTTCTTGGCCCTTCCAATAGCTGCTTGGCTATCACAATGTATGCATACAGATGGTACCGGTCTTGGCCAATTAGGAACATCCTCAATAAAATTACGAAGCCATTCGACTTCTTCACCGGCCTTATCTAAAGCAATAAATTCTGCTTCCATGGTTGACCTTGCAATGCAGGTTTGCTTGGACGATTTCCAAGACACAGCACCTCCACCAAGGGCGAACACATATCCACTTGTGGATCTAGTGTCGTTAGAGCCGGTGATCCAATTTGCATCACAATACCCTTCTATAACCGCAGGGTATTTTTCGTAATGCAAAGCATAATTCTGAGTATACTTCAAGTATCCCAAAACTCTTACCATAGCTTTCCAATGATTCTCATTTGGATTACTGGTAAAGCGACTTAACAGACTTACTGCATAAGCAATATCAGGTCTGGTGCAGTTTATAACATACATAAGGCTTCCCAACACTTGAGCATATAGCTTTTGTGCTGTAGCTTTACCAGTGTTCTTTAATAAACTCAAATTAGAATCTACAGGATTCCTCACAGGAGTTATATTCAAACTCTTGAATTTATCAAGAACCTTAACTATATAGTGAGCCTGTGATAATGCCAACCCTGCAGATGTTCTATGGATTTTAATTCCTAGAATAACGTCCGCTATCCCCATATCTTTCATCTCAAACTTACTTTTAAGTAATTGTTTAGTAGCATTAATCATTTGATTATTACTACCCATGATCAACATGTCGTCTACATAAAGACAGACAATGGCAAAACCTTTTTCGGTATTCCGAACATAGACACATTTGTCACATATCAATAGTGCCATTCTCTTTCATTTTTCTTTTGAACACCCACTTACTTCCTAACGGCTTATTGCCAGGAGGAAGATTTACCAGTTCCCAAGTGTGGTTGGACAAGATAGACTCTATCTCACTATTGATAGCCTCTTCCCAGAATGGTCCTTCCGGGGACGTTATAGCTTCCTTATACGTCCGAGGTTCATTTTCTAATAAGTATGTCATAAAATCAGGTCCAAAGGATGTGGCGGTCTTTTGCCTCTTGCTACGTCTAGGTTCATATTCTATGTCCTCTACGGTATCAGTATCAGTTGTAGCATCTCGAGGTATCTCAACCTGATCATCATCATTACCACTTGATTCATGTTTTTTCTTATACGGAAATATGTCTTCAAAGAAAGTAACTTCCCTTGATTCAATCACCGTATTAATATGTATATCTGAGACATCAGATTTATACACTAGAAAGCGATAAGCACTACTATTAAGTGCATAACCGATGAATACACAATCCACGGTTTTAGGTCCGATTCTTAACCTCTTAGGTTTAGGAACCGCAACCTTAGCCAAACACCCCCACACTCTAAAGTATTTCAGGGATGGCTTCTTTCCTTTCCATATATCATATGGTATGCTTTTTATCTTTTTGTGGGGCATTCTATTAGTAATATAATTAGCCGTCAACATGGCTTCCCCCCACAAATTCTGTGGTGAACCGGACGTAATTAACATAGCATTCATCATCTCTTTCAGTGTCCGATTTTTCCTTTCTGCAATCCCATTTGATTGCGGTGAATAAGGAGCTGTTGTCTGGTGTATAATACCAGACTCTATACAGAATTCCTCGAAAGGGCCATCATATTCTCCCCCACGATCGCTCCTTACCATTTTAATTTTCTTGTTGAGTTGATTCTCAACTTCACTTTTATATTGCTTAAAAGCAACAATAGCTTCATCTTTACTATTGAGTAAGTACACATAACAATATCTACTGCAATCATCAATAAATGTAATAAAATATTTCTTATTACCCCTAGATGGTGTAGATTTCATGTCACATATATCAGTATGTATTAAATCTAACAACTCGGTTGATCTTTCAACTGATTTAAAAGGTAATTTCGAAAATTTTGATTCAACACATACTTGGCACTTATTATTTAAACATTCAAATTTAGGTAATAAATCTAAATGTATTAAACTCTTAATGGACTTTAGATTAACATGTCCTAATCTACTATGCCATAAATTAGAAGACTCAAGCAAGTAGACAAAAGTAGTAGTATTATTAATAATATTGGAGTTGTTTACAGTCATCACATTCAGTTTGAAAAGGCCCCTACTAAGGTAGCCCTTTCCTACATACACATCATTCTTAGTAAGTACAAACTTATCAGAAACAAATACAAGTTTAAAGCCATTCTTGCTTAACAGAGATCCAGAGACTAAGTTCTTGCGAATATCAGGCACATGGAGCACATCATTTAGTGTCACTATCTTGCCAGATGTCATTTTCAAAGCCACTTTGCCCACTCCTTCAACTTTTGAAGTAGATGAATTACCCATATAAAGTTTCTCATCATTATCAGTAGGAGTATAGGAGGAGAACATCCCCTTATTTGAACAGACATGTCTGGTGGCACCAGTGTCCACCCACCATTCGTTGGAGTCTCCCATCAGATTGCACTCCATCACCACTGCTGCCAGATTCAGTTCTTCAACCTGATCAGCAATATCAACCATATTGGCTTGAGTGCTCTTCTTCTTCTTATTGAACTTTTGTGGCTTCCTCTGATCTTTCCTTTGTTCCTTCTTACAATCCTTTGCACGGTGGCCAGGATTCCCACAATTGAAACAGTTGCCTTTGAACTTTTTGCCCTTTCCTTGCTTAGCATTTCCATCTTCAGAATATTTCCTCTTCTTTGACTTTGATCCCTCTTCAACTACATTAGCTTTGGAGATCATAGGATTGTTGTCATTCCTCTTGTCAGACATCTTATTGTCTTCTTCTATTCTCAATCTGGTAACCAGATCTTCAAGTGTCAATTCCTTGCGCTTATGCTTCAGATAATTCTTGAAGTCTCTCCAAGAGTTTGGTAATTTCTCTATGAAAGCAGCAACTTGAAAAGACTCACTAAGAGACATTCCTTCTGCATGAATTTCATGCACAATCACTTGAAGTTCCTCAACTTGACTCACAACAGATTTGGAGTCTACCATCTTGAAGTCCAAGAATCTGCCAACTATGAATTTTTTCAAGGCAGCATCCTCAGTTTTATACTTCTTGTCCAGACTTTCCCAAAGTTCCTTACTAGTCTTCAGGGTACAGTACACATTATACAGTGAGTTGTCTAGAGCATTGAGAATATAGTTCCTGCAAAGGAAGTCAGAATGCTTAAAAGCATCAATGGCAGCAACCTTTTCCTTGTCAGACTCTTCTCCCTCTTTCAGTTTAGGAGCATCTTCCTTGAGGAAACGGTCTAGACTCAGAGTTGTCAAATAGAACAACATCTTCTGTTGCCAGCGTTTGAAATTTGTTCCATTCAGTTTTTCAGGCTTGTCAGCATGCATTGGAACAGAGGCAGTAACATTGGCATTGCTAGTACTTACATTAGCCATTTCTGTTACACAAACAGAATCCGAAATTAATCACACAGATTAATTTATCACACAATAAATAAAACAGAAACAATATATATAACGAAAAATAAATACTGATCACAGGTTCAAAAAACACCAAACTGTCTTAAGATTGTTAGTGAAGACAGTGGGTGATATTATATCACTAATAGATTTGAACCCATGTATAAAGCAGAGGAGGTAGATGATCAGAATTATCACTGTGTAATTAAAAATATTAAAAACAGACTTACTTGTCAGTGGCAGAATGATGAAACAGACAGAATGAAAGGATGAATATATGCAGTATCAGAGGAATTAAATCCGAGCCCACAGAACGTGTCTCCTTAAGACAATTTGCCCCCTCACTGATGCCTAAGGTTGATGGACACTTGTCTCCCAGGATAGAACGGATTTCGTCTGAAGAATGGTGGCACTACCAATCAACAGCCCAAACGAACACAACAAAATGCCAGAGGAAGTCACACCGGAGGATGAACAACAGTATGCAAAACCGGAAGAAGAAAAATTCCGGCAGAGTTTAAGTGCAGAAAAAACTGGATAGATTTCTGAAGGTGTCAGTGTCTATTTATAGACACTGACCGGTCACGATGAACAGTCGCCGGCGGCGAACCGCCGTGTCTGATGGCGGCGAACGGGTGCGACTGGTGACTGTTCCGACGAACAGATACGACCGGTGACCGGTTCAGCGAGCAGACACAACCGGTGACTGGTTCACGAAGGGAAAGAACCGGTTCGGTTCAATACTGCTCAAAAACCGGCGGGTAGAAACATTTTTTGGTTGGAGGGAAGCAACGGTAAATTTTTTGGACAAAATATTAAAAAATAATTTAATAAAAAATTATTTTTTTTATTACACACTATGAACCGAACCGAACCGAACCGATCCAAGCCGGCCGGACGGACGGCGGCGGCGGCGCGCGCGTGTGTGGTGAACCAATGCTCACCTAGCTCTCCCCCTACATAAAACATGTAGTGACCCAAGGGCCAATCTAAGAGAGGGAAGTGGGAGCTTATATACTCTCCCATTTCCTACTAATTGTCCAATGTGAGACTTGTTGAAACTCACACACCTCTTCATCTTCCCTTTTTCTCTTTTCTTTATTAACCCACTTCTTATTCATAACCAATGGATCATTGTACATTAATTCATTCATTAATTCCAACAAGAACACCAACAATAATGGAGAAGAATGCTCTCTCGACGAAGAAGGATGTTGTTGAAGACTTTTAATTTTAGAAAACAAATTATTATTTTTAACTTTCAGGCCAAAACGACATAGTTTTGCTTAGCAAAAAATAAAGTTATCTCAAGTGACTAGAGAAATATTTTCCCTATATATATGACTTTATCGTTTCTCAAGTCATATGAGATATCTTTATTTTCGGCCACCCTAAAACTACGTCGTTTTGAGTGTTAGGAGAATTAATGAAGGGTGTTTTGATATTTTTGTTTGTTTATTTATTGGGTTTGTTTTTTCTGATGTTACTTTAGATAACTTTATCTAATGTTCATCGAAACGACGTCATTTTGGGACAGAAATCATGGTATTTTTGTAATTTTAATTTATTTCAGGGTTATAATAGTCTTTATCACTCTAATTTTTTAATTTTTCAACCCCAAAACGACGTCGTTTCGATGAACATTAGATAAAGTTATCTAAAGTAACATCAGAAACTTTTTCCCCTTATTTATTATATGAATTTTACCAAAACACCATTCATTAATTCTCCTAACACCCAAAATGACGTAGTTTTGGAGTGGACAGAGATAAAATTACCTTAAGTGACTTGAGAAATATGTTTCTCTCTCTCTCACACACATACATACATATATATATATATATATATATATATATATATATATGGAAAAAAAGTATAATGTTGTAGGAAAGTTGTTAGATTATGTTATATAAATATTGATGGTGGACCAATTGCTATTTCCAAAAAAGGAAAAAAAGTGTGAGACCCATCATCATTGTCTTTATAACATAACCTAATAATTTTCCTACAACATAACATTCATATAACCCATATACTTTTGTCGAGTCGGGGCTGAGTCCCAATTCAAAGCTTGATAAAACATGGTGATAGCTTGGGGGGGGTCGTCTAAAACCTCCTTGTCTTATTTTCGGAGAGGGCACCTAGCTTCCCGAAAGTATTATGAAAAGGGTTTTCAATCCATTGAAGCCCATTTTCACTGATTCTTCTCTCTTTTCGTCCAACCAAGGTCAATAAGTTGTTAGGCAATCCCACCTCCACTAAGTGAGAGTGAAGACGAGTTCTTATTTCTAGAACTTATCGGTTAAGTGTTGGTAAGTCTTTAAAATTATAGTAAAAAATTCCTGAATGAATTTTAATGAAAAATTAGTTCTAGATTTTTCATTTCTATTTCTCAGAGTGCATTAAACTGAATGTTAAATTTTAATAACATAATTGATGACTTAATTTTATAGGAGCTTAACTAAGAAAAATGGATAGAGTAGTCATATAACAGATGCCAAATAATAGTCACCAAGGCCAAATTGAGTAAGAAGGTTAAGATAAATAGTTAATTATTTTTGTTATAAATGAGAAAGTGTCTACACATCTTTTATATGTGATACTAATGAGTTAAAGAACTCACCTAAGTTTCACATTCAACTTCATAAGAGACCATTTCCTTTGTGTAAATAATGTAATACAAGGGTAACGCTCATTTCTAAAATTGCAAGTAAGTGTTTAAGAGATATATAAAGCACGTGTAACATCAAAGGACACAACTATTAACACAGTAACACTTTGCACACAGCACTTTCAAGGAAGCATTTGGTATATTTACTATTTTTATTTACAGTTATATATTTTCTGTTTTTATCATTTTTTAATAAAAATTTGAAAACATGAAATGAAATAAAAATACACTTATTAAAAATACAAACATAAAAAAATACACTACTTTAATTTTCCAAGTTCTTTGCATAAATCTTTTTTCTCGTTTTCTATATAGTCAATTCTAGCATACTTTGTTTTTATTTTATCTTTTTGGTTTTAAATTTCAAGTTAATTCACAGATCATTTATGATATAAATCGGTATCTTTGCGTCGCATCTATAAGTAACTTGAACGGAGTTTCTCCAGTTGCAGACTGGATGGTCGTCTTGTATCCCCCATAAGACAAATTGTAGCTGCTGGACCCAATGTCCGCAATTGGTGCAGCTATACCAGTCCGGGTTGCACTTGCGGGTTCAACGTTGGTGTTAAGGCGGGTATCCAAGATTGCATCGCTGATGCGAATCGTGTTGTAGTCAAATATTGGTTCATCGCCTAGGTTAGGCTCATTAACAGGTTGCTCCACCAATACTGGGTTGGCCGGCGGCGGTTGCTGGTAGCTATTACTTCTTGTATTCACAATATTGATTGTGGGTAGGAGTTTATTCTTTCTCAGATATAGTGCCAATGTTCTGTTCTTGTGCCACAGGTATCTGGTCAAAGACTAGTATGTTAATTTTGAATCTAGAAACTCTCTTGTGCATCTATGAAAAGATCGTTGTGCATTGGGAATAATAACTTTATCAAAAGGATAATGTGTGTGTAAAGTAATTACATAACAATAGTAGGATGGGAGAGTGTCCATAGCTACGGATTTTATCTTTTATTAATAGGATTTACTCGTGAGAATTGAAATTCTGGACCTTATAGGACTCTTTGGAGACCCATTTTCACTGATTCGAAACTAGAACATTTTTGCTTTTACTTCTCATTCTGTAACTTTCTATTTTGCTTTTTTTATAAACTATTATGTAAGACAATTGTATTGTTTAAGCTGATGGAAGTCGCATAGCTGGTGCATTAATACTACAGATTCATTTAAATAGGCTAAAAACGAGCCAACTCACGAGTCATTTTTGAGGCCACCCTAACTCGGCTCGGGTTGGATTGGGTTGAATTTTCTAACTCATTTTTTTTTGGGTTATATGCGGGTTGGACCAGGTTGAGCCGGGTAGGCCCGTTTTGCCAACCCTACTCATAATCAATAGAAGAGTGTAGAGCACGTTGACTCTTTGGATGAATTCCGCTAGCTTAACACTTATGGGGCGTTTGGTACAGGAGAAATTTTTTTTTGTCCTGAAATCTCAATTTTCAGAAATATGATTTTTACATTCAATTTATGATAATATCTGAAAATTAAAAATTTAGGGGGGGGTGTATTGGATTAGGATTTTAAAAGACTTTTTTGAGATAAAAAATCCTACAAATTTTAAAAGACATTTTAGAATTGGAGAGACTTTAAAGACTTTTTTGAAAGACTTCTTTTACAACCAAGATTTCGTAAGAATGAATTTTAAAGGATTTTAATAGAATTTATAAGATTTGAAAGGACAATATGAATATATAAGATTTTGAAAAATCATATGAATTTTTAACAAACATTCAAAATTACAAGAGTCAATACAAAAGGTAAAGGTTATACTTACAACCTATTTTTATTTACAATATTTTACAACCATATCTTAACCGTTGATTTCCGTCAATCATCGGTTATCATTCATTGCAAATTAAATATTAATTAATAAATTTGATTTACGAAAATAATAACTATTGATTGACGGAAATCAACGATTAAGATATGATTGTAAAAGATTGTAAACAAAAATAGGTTGTAAGTATAATCTTCCCTATAAAAAAATAACAAATAAATGCAATGAAATTAATAAAAAAAAGTAAAACCTAATATAATTTTCTCAATCAGTAAAACATAATATAATTTTTAACAAACATTCAAAATTACTAAACAATAGCTTTTCACATATCTAATGAGTCGAAAATTATCTTCTTCATTTGGTATCTAAGCTATGCATATATGATTATAAGACCCAATTTTTTTAATTATAAAAGTAATTCTAAATTTGCATATAGAACCTAAAGTTCATGATAAAATTTCGTTTGAAATTTTTGCAATTGATCTTGAAAACTTTGGGGTTTTTGAAATTTTCTAACCATATGAATCTGAAATTTTGAGTTTAATTACATGAAAGTTTAGAAAATTTCTCAAATTTTTTTAATCGATACATTGAAACCTTAAATTGCTCTGGGACTTTTCATAAATAAGCTTTTAGTTATCTATTGACACAAAATTGTTTGAAATCGTTTGCTATAGTAAAGGAATTTCGTTCTGTTATGAAATATAGGGTTCATATTATGAAAGTTTCAATCTTTCTTTAAATTGATATTGTTTCATTGATGTAAAACGAAAATTGGTTTGGGGATTTTAGTTTCCCTGTTATTTTTCCACTGTTTTATGTTGTTTTTAATACAAAAATCACACGTTTTTATGCCAAGAAAAACCGCGACCAATAGCTTGAAAAATTACTCTTTAAACTTCCAAAATTTCTCAAAAATGGCTGAAAAACATGTTATTTTTGAGATAGATTATATTAAAATCTCGCTGATTTGTTGTAGGTTATTTTGTGATTAAAATCGCTAAAAAATATGCTCTTTTTTTTTAGTTTTGACGAAGCTCCCATGGTGGAACCCAATTTTCGAGCAGTCAACCTGCCAAGAGAAGAAGAAACACTGCAATAGAAGAATATCAAGAAATCATAGGGGTTGGGATGAGATTGTGAGAGTGGCATCCTATTTATATTTTTCACTAAAAAGTCTCACGAAATCTACACCAATAGAAAATCCATTAAAATCGTCGGATTTTTGATTACCACGAGATTTTGATTCCATTGTTTAATATCCTGATTGAATACCAATGGATTTGGACAAATTCTAAAATAATCCTTTAAAATCCTAATTGAATACCGCGTGACTGTTTTTCAATCCATTAAAATCCTAATCGAATACCAACAGATTTTTTTCTCCAAAAATAATCCATTAAATTTTTTTTGAAATCTCAATCCAATACACCCCTCTCAATCAAGATTTTTTTTTTTTTTTATTTATATTATTTTATTTTTCTATTTTTTTTCTTGGGTCTTCTAAATTACGGACCTCATAATTAGAAGGATTACATCGAATATTCTGAATTGGAAGAATAAAACGATTTTTATGAGCACATAATTGAACTAACGTAGCTTCATCTGCCATCCAACCAATCCACGTGTACGATCACAGTAGTCTCAGACCCAACACAAAGGCCATAGGTCCCCTCTATCTGAACATCTTAAATTAGATTATAGATTACTGTGCTACGTACACTGTCCTCTAATCACTCTCTGTCTCTCTCTCTCTCTTCCTCAAATTATTATTATTAATTTTTTTTTTTTCATCCTTTGTCGTCTTCTCATTGCCTCTCCTCCCTTTCAATAATAATTTAATAAAAGAAAAAGGAAAAGAAAAAATTAATTGAAGGAGGAAGAAGAATCATCACCATCGTCAGAGTTAACGATTACCAATCAAACCTCAACTTCTGCGTTACCCACCCATTCGAATCCAGGGATCTGCTTCTGGTAAAAATTTCTCCATTTCAAATCTCCTCTATTCCTTGTTTTCATCTTAACATCAATTTCCGTCGATAATGCTTATGTTCATCGTGATTATGCTTATAAAAATCCTCTCTTTTTTTGGGTTAGAAAGATGAATGAATTCGAGTTTTTCCGTTCGCAAGTTCTTGCATCCCTTTAATCGGTTCTGGTGGTGGAGGATCGCGTAGACCCATTAGGTTTTTAACCTCAATTTTGCTTCTTCTTTTTTTCCACCCTACCCTTTTGAAATTATTAAATCGATTCGAAGGCACATCTTCCGTTTCTTCTAATTTTAATATAAATTTTAATTCTTTTAGTTTGGATTAGGCTATTTTAGTTTCTCTGCTGGATTGGGCACTATAGTAGTCTATAAAGCCTAGGAATGTAGGATTAGGTATTAATTTGTTTCACTCTTTTGATGACCTGGGTGATCTTTATCCTCGTCTATTCTGACCTGATTACTATCAAGTTCATGTAGTATCTTTTAGCTTTCGTACTTAGGATGCTGACATTTGAGTGATGCATTATTGGCCTCTTTGGTATAGGTGAGAAATGAGGGTGGAGTAAAAGCTTTGCATTGAGACATCTTGAACATCTTAACACTTCTAAAGATTTTTGATAAAGACTATCTTTTGGGATATTTTGTTCTTGGCATTATGTCAAAGCCTTTTAAACCAAACTGTTTCAACCCTGTCTTTGTAACTAAATAAAATTCTCAGAAGTGGCATGTGGCCATTTCCTAAGAGCTTAAACTTTTGAAACAATTGATTCTTTGACAAATACATGATATAATTTCATCACTAATCCTCTTAATATGTGCATTTACTGAGCAAATTTCCAAGCTCCTGCTACTGTCCTTACTGTAAGATTATTTAAACTACGGCATTTTGTCACTGAACTTGTTGCTCAATCAACCTGTCTTTAAGACTTTGGTATGATATTATTTCAGAGCAGCCCTGTCCCACCCCCACCAGGTGCTTTGTAGCTTCTATATAACAAAAAGAAATTGACATTTTTGTTCTGCCTCTACCATAAGTTTCATAGCACTGTGGCTACTAGTATCACATCTTATTTAATTTAAGTGTATCAAGGCATGCATCAGTGAGGAACATGCCAGTTTATTACAGTCATCTTGCTTGGTATGCGGGGTATAAAATAGTCTTGAAAATATTCAGTACTCAACATAATATTGAAGTAGTGGGTTTTCTTAGTGACAAGCTACTTGTGAAAAGTTTGTTTTCTTTCTTTTCTCGTTTCTCTTCAGTCTAGATCTCCTGTTGATGATGAATGTGCTCCTTAGCACTGAATCAGACATGAATGGTCCAAGAAGAATACATGTTTGAGCTTTTTGGACTAGTTTTATCTGATTTGTGTTACTGGAGCAGCTTTAGGCTTTTTGGTGAACTGTTTTACTCTCTTATGTTTATATATGACACCTTATTTTATTGCATTTATTAAATAGCTAAATTCTGATTGTGTCTGTGGCAAGGCATGCTATACTCTTTAGTATCATGGTCAAAGGTGTCGTCTGCAGGTTATATATAGGACTCTTTGCGCAGCTTGCTCATAGCTTGAGATTTGAGAACCTAATATGAGTTTTCTGTTGATCAATTTAGGTTGGATAGCTTGATTCTAATGCATGGTCAAAGGAGGACTATTGGGTCCTTCCCAGCAATTGATAGTATGAAGCAAGGGCCTGGTTCTAGTAGCACTGATATGAATCGTCAGTCTTCCTTGAATCATGTGCAAAATGCAGTAGATTTCCGTTTGTCAGATTATAGAGGGTCTTCTGGTGAGACTGCATGTTTACGTGGTACTGGTCCTAATGCTCAGAGCTTCAGTGGCTGGAATTCTGGTGAACCTAGTTCAAGACTGAATCTGATCAACCAAATCAATGATGAAGGTCTGAAACCAGAACATGGGCTTTCTTCTTCATGTAGTGCTACTGCTGAGGATGGTCCAAGACCTGAGGAAAGGCAATTTGAACCGAATAATGGAATTTTTCCTGTTAGTTCAAATACTAATTTACATGGGAATCACTCTAGAATTCACCCTTCCCTTTTGCACGGTTCCAGCCCTAATCATATAACCCAGAATATTAGTCTGGATATGGGGCACATTGCTAGCACTGCTGATCGTGGGAAGGGCAAAGAAGCTGGTAGTGGTGTTAATAACAATTCTAATGGATTAGATATAGAGAAGACATCATTTGGCAATGCTTCATATAATCATTTAGGAACTCCATCTGAAAGTTCTGGATACATGGCTTTGGGAGATAGTGCCAGTTCAAGTTCTTCTTTAGTTAATTGGGGTCCTTCCTGCAAGAGAAAAGCCCTTGAAGGTAGTTCGAGGCAACTGTGTACTGGAGGAAGCTCAATCTCTCTTGTACAATCTGAAAATGGTTGCTGGCCTACTGCTCCTGTTGATCTTAATGCTTCTAGCAGTTTAAGTGATTCAACACCTCTTGAGGATATTCCTGTTAATAGTCCTCCATTACAGCAGAATACAAGAAATGAAGTGAGACAAGAAGCTTCGAATGCATTTCCTTTGATAAGTGTTGCGGAAAATGTGGAAAGACCTCAGAGACATTTTGAAAGGAGAATAATCCAACTACAGCATCAGGAACTTGTACCTCTCAATTTACCATCAACAGGGAGTGCTAGGCATCATAATCATTCTTCTCTGCATCAAATACCTGGCTCTCACTCATTTAATGATGCTTTGGAATTGAGGTTAACAGCTGGAGTAACAGCTGCTAACTCTGGTGCTCCTCAGAACCAGTCACCTGCCCTACACATGCATCCTTTTCCTTGGAATAGAGCTGCTAATCCTAGAGGGGCCAGATCTTCAATTACCATGGAAGAATTTAATTTAGGAATCTTTCCGAGAGATAGTACTGAGCACCCCATGAATGTGCCTGCATCTTCAGGTCATGAACTTACAGGTTGGCATACATCCTCTGGTGATGTGAGCAATTCTGGAGGTGTACCTACTACATCCTGGATTGGATCCAGTTCAAATGTCCACTCATTACCTAATCCCAGCTGGAGTTTTAACCATGAAGTCCCAACAGAACATCTTCAGAGAGTGTCAGAGTTCAGTCCTTGGTCCCTTTTCCCTTCATTAAGCTCAGCATCTGGTGTTCATAATGGCCATTCTACCCAATCTCCTTCTGGTCCTCCTTCATTTACTCAGGGTTCTAGCAACAATCAATCATATCTAAGAATGTTGATGGAAAGAAGAGGTAGTGATGTTTTCTCTTCTCCTCATTCACTGCGAGCATTAGCTGTTGACAATGAGGGGAGACGCCGACTAATATCTGAGGTATTATCACTATTTGTTTTCCTTTTTACAAAATATGTGGTGCTATTACTTGAAGGCTACGCCATGCAGGTATGGTACTTTTAGTATAAAAATATATTCATATGGCCAGGATTCAGAATTTAGACAACGGGAAATATGTTTCAGAGAATAAATAGTACAAATTTTCACAAATTCATACCATTGCTTGATAATACTTATGATGGTAATATAATTTCCTTGTGCTGCCTCATCTTTTCATAATTTTGCAGTTTCCTTATCTGCAAAATCGCTTATTTGTAGCAGCCAACTAAACAGCATCTTGAATTCTTGATAAAGTGAAATTTGATCAAGAAGTTAGCTAAATTTGGTGCCACTGTTAGTTCTACTTTGTCTCACTATCTAGTTGTTCTTTGTGCCAGATTCGCCAAGTCTTGACTGCAATGCGGAGGGGTGAGAACTTACGAGCTGAGGTTCGAACTTAAGTGTATAAACATATTTCTTTAGAGTTTATGACATTCATACATTGCGTTGTGAAATCAATATTGGAGGAATATTGTCATTGGTTGATGTCACTTGATGGTGTTTCAATGTACCTATTTCTTCATCTTGGGGAGAAACTCTTCTAAGGGTGAAATACTCACGTTAGGATTGGGTTAATAGTATGTGAGCAATTATCACCACTAGACCCCATTAATTGAATGACAGGTGAAGGGAAAGTTTAACCAAAAAAGCTGGTTACATCTTCGGTGTTTATATATTTTTTAGATAAAAATTTACCTTTTTTTGTTCACGATTCTCTTCAAATTGGCATGTTTGTTCATGTATATATTTAAGTTGCAATAGAAATATTTGCTTTTGAAGCAAGCACGACAAGCCTGTTAGCTTCATCAGGCAATGTTCTAGTGGACATCTCAATACTCGACTATTGAGAATGCTAACTTAACCTTTTCCTTTGACACTTGTAAAATTTCAGGATTATATGGTCTTTGACCCTTTCCTATATCATGGCATGGCTGAAATGCATGACAGGCATAGAGAAATGCGCCTTGATGTTGACAACATGTCTTATGAGGTAAAATATATATGGTATTCCCATCCATCAGCAATGTTGCTCTCTTTTATTTCTTCTGACTTGGACTGGGATTGCAGGAATTGTTGGCATTGGAGGAACGTATAGGAGACGTGAGCACTGGATTGAGTGAGGATATCATTAATAAGTTGTTGAAACAGCAAATTTATGTGTCTGTCATGGCAGAGTCTACTACAAATCTGGAACCTTGCTGTATCTGTCAGGTACGAGTCATGGCTGTCTCAGCTAGTAAAAGTAAAAAGGGGACATGAAAACAGATATAATGGCGCTTCTAACTTCTTATGAGCTTGATACTTACTTCATTTTTCTTGTTCTCCGATGATGGCAGGAGGAATATGCTGATGGAGAGAATGTTGGTTCACTAGATTGTGGGCATGAGTTCCACAGTAACTGCATCAAGCAGTGGCTAATACAGAAGAACATGTGCCCCATTTGCAAAACAACGGCCTTAGCTACATGATGGGGAGAACCTCTTCTGTCAGTTTGATATTTAGCTGGCTCCTTGTATAACTTGTTTTGCTTGATGAACTTCCTCTTTCTTAAAGAGAACAGGACCTCTCATCTGTCAGGATTGGTGACAAAAACATACCCAAAAAAAAGAAAAAAAGAAGAAGAGAACAACAAACATTGGTGGGTGAACAATAGTAGAGTTTCGTTTATACTGTCGTAATGGACAATTTACATGTCGTTTATGATGCTACAAGCACTTGAACTTTGTTAAATTTCATTACATATTAAAGACCGGTGGCTTCGGGAAGATTATTTCGATTACCGCGGTTGCTTACAACATGCAAAGAAGATAGTCTTGTTCTGTTTCTGTTTGATTCACCTAGTTTCACTTAATGCCAGTTTCAACTAGCACTCAAAAGAATACCAAAGTTGAGCACACTGCTTTCCAACGTGGTTCAGGCAATATATATATAGGAACATCGATCAAAGTGTCATTTTTTGGTAATTTTTTTTACTTAAATGTCACGTGAAGAGTACTTTTTAGACGTAATTCGTTACTATTGGTAGCGAATTAGTAATTTGCCACGACTGGTAGGGAATTATGTTCGCCAATTATTTTGTGACACGTGTCACATTTTTGCAAAATAAAGCTGACCGGACGTAATTCGCTATTAGTGGTAGTGAATTTGGTACACAATGTCGTCATGTGTCACAAAATTATTGGCGAATATAATTCGCTATAAGTCGTAGCTAATTACGTCGCGTGATAGTCTGATAAAAAGTACTGTTTGCGTGGTATTTGGATAAAAAATTTACTAAACAGTGACACTTTGGTCACTGTTCCATATATATAATTTCCTTATTATTGCTACTTAGAGAGTCGTGTCGTAGTTTAATTTAACCGGTTAGTACTTATTTGTGATTTATTGACAATCTTACTTGGCAATTTACACTTGGAGTTGGAGCAAACCATTGACTATCTTGTGTGTTATAATTTTTGGAAAACTTAGCTCAAGCCTCAAAGTCCCTAGAGAAGGCAACTGGGAAGAGGATTTTTTTAATTCTGACTGTGTAATTATTTGTGGGTAATTTAAAAAATTAAAGCTAAAATTAATTGATTCGGAGTGTAAAAAATCAGAATCATTTATAAGGACAGTTTGCTGTCAAATTTATTTGAAGTAAATTGTGAATATACAATATGGAAGAATCAATAGTCACACAATTTTGTTTTAAGATAAAAAGTTGTACGGAGATGGTAAGTTATTTCAATCAAACGTGCATGTCACATAATCACACAATTTTCGATATTGTTTTAACATAATTAAATAATAACTTGTGTAAGTTGAGCTTATTTTATTATCTCTTAGCAAACCAGTAACATTACGGCTAATTCATTTGCACCAAAACGTGGGCAGAATGCAGTTCTCAATTATGCAGGAACCAATGCACCTCCTTAGTCTTTTGATCCTCTTGTTTCTGAGCCAACCAATTTATATATGCTTGAAGCTTCTGCTCCTGCATTGTTAGAACAACCCCGATATGAAACCGTAGTTTGTATGTTCCTAACTTGATTGTGTTTTGTACTTGTTTCATAAGCAACGTTCGTATTTGTGGCCTTGTACCCGATACTACTATCTACACGGATGATGAAACCACCACGTTTCCTATACTGTTTTTTCTCTCAAAAGTAAAAGAGAATCTGCCGCTTTACAATACTATCATTATTTTCCATAGAGAGTGACGTGTAGAAAACATTTTAGAACCATCATAGTTACTAGTTAGTAATCAAATGTGCCCGATTACCTAGTTCACTTTTAAACCGAATACTGAATATATAATAATTATTTGTTCTTTAACGATGATTAACATGTTAAACAAGTCAAGGAAAGTCCCAATTTTTCTTATCAAACGGAAGTAGAAGATGCAAACAAAGCATAGACAAAGCTGTTTCAGAATAGCCACTTTGCGTGTTGCGTTTTTCTTGATTTGGATGGAACAGTTTCGAACAAACCATTTAGAAGCTTAGAGTGTTGCAAGACTAGCTTTGCGTTTTGTTGAGTAGTTTCTACTTTATAGAGCCAAAGGTGCTACATATAATGTATATACCATCAAACCAGCTTCGTTTTAACCGCCAACTTTTCCGCTTCATAAAAACTCAAAGCGAATAAATTGTCATGTAGTTGTGGCCACACCCCACAAGCTTAAATATCATTATTATAATTAAGATTATACAATTTTTTATATTTGCTTTATTTTTTTGTCACTTCTAGGGTACATGATGTTTGTTAAGATATAACATGTACGCAAACCGCAAGCCTGCATTCAAAGCCTAATTTTATGTACATAAAATAAAACATTCGTATCTCACATATGCTATTATTGACATTTTTTCTCTTCTCTCTCATCCTTTTCATCCATAACATCATTGGTTTTGATGAAGGGTTTATGAGGTATAAACACGTTTTTTTTTTTTTTTGTGTGTGTGGGTATAAAGGTGCACATTTTTAAATGTGCATATAACATTATTCTTAATTATATATAGCATATATATCTTCAATTTTAACTTTATGTATTTATAAGTAAATTTAATTGTAAAATGTATTATGAGTTGTTGTCTGTTGTCTCTTTTACTCTTGTTTAAGGTAATGAGACACATTTAGCAAATGTCAATAAATTTCCTTAACTAGTTGGCAAACAAAGGTTTTCCTTAAATTGTTTTTCTTAGAATATATTACTACCAGACTACACTAACATAGTTATAAAAACTGGATGGGCATGGCTTGTTAGTTTGAGGATAAATTCATTTCATATTCAAAATAGTTTTTAATTCAAATATTTATTTTAAAAAGCTTTAAATAAATTTTTTTTTAATAAATTAATGAAAATTAACATACACTAATTAGTTGATACAATTAATGTATTTAATTACTTTAATTTCAGTCAAATTTCATGATTTGAGTACATTAAAGTATTGACCGGTTTCAATTGAAAAAATTCAACAATGAAAAAAGGAATTTGATTTTCATGATGCTTAAAATTTCTTTTATACATTTTTTTAAGGGTTTGATGTTTGTCCGTTTAAAGGACATAAGTTATGTCATTTTAGGAGAAAGATAAACACAAAAAATAAAAATCATGGGGAAGAAAGTGAGTGTTTTTTTTTTAATTTAAATTTTAAATAAAAAATATTATTGTGTCTATCTCTTTTAAAATAACATAATTTTATGCCAATTAAAATGATAAATACTTTTTTTTTTAATCAAACGGAACATTAATTTGAACCGATGATATGAAGGCCAATACTGCTAGTTAAGCTGTTACTCAAAAATAAAGCTGAATGTAATCTATAAGTTACTCAGAGAATGGTGACAAAAAGAAACTAAATCATCATTACATTCACTCTTAACGTTAGCATCCTTTCTTCTCATTAAGAAGGTAGTTGAGAGTGTACTCATTGCTTATACTATATAACAACAAAGATGGTTACGGGAATTATTTCACTGCTTAGAAAGACAATACGAATAAATACTTTTTACATAAATTAATAAATAAAATTTATTAGTTTGAATCTACACCTTTAGAATATTTAGATTATCTAAATTAACGCATGAAAGAAAACCTATAAAATTAATAATATAAATTAATATTCATTAATGAAAACAATAAAATATGTCAACTTTTAAATGTGCATTTGTTTAGAGAGATCAGGTCCAAAGCACCAGGAAGATAAGCTCAAGAAACAAATAAGTACAAATAAGTACATACAGGATTGACACACAAATTATATAAAATATTCTTTTACTATAAAAGAAACAAAAGACTTGTTGTGAGGAGAGAAAAATAAAAGCAGATACCAATTAAATTTAGTGTCACTTAAGACAAAAGTATATAGTAAAATATTCTTTAATATCATAAACTTCATAAATGTAACATTTTAAAAATTACCATATAAGTGACAGGGGTAGAAGAAATTTAGATAAAAATATTTTTTAAAAAAAAAAACTGGGTTGAAATTCTCATAAACATAAAAGGAAAAATATCACTGCCCTTCCATCTTAAGAGTTGGACCAAATCTTTATTCTTGGCAACACAATGATAGGAGATGTCTTAAAATTTATCAAAATTTAGTTTATTTTAAGAATTTTTTTTCTCTTAAATATTTTGATTATATAAGCTTTTTAAAATTGAAATAAGTTACACTAAACAAGACGTCCAGGAAAATGATGTGGGACCCAGATATGAGAGAAGAAAGTTTTGTTGTACGCGGTGATTAGATTATCTGTATTTGTAGATATGCAAAGTAACGCCCATTGCCTTATGATTATATTTTGGTGTATTCTTAGCTAACCTCGTCATTTTTCTTTTCCTTTTTCTATTTTATATATATATTTAGGAGCTTCAACTAAACTCTGTCACCTTTGTATATACGAATCCTTCAATCTCTGCCTCAATCTCTCTGTCTCTCTCTAATATGGCCATGACTGAAGAAGATCAAGGTCCGCATGATCAGATGATGGGTACCATGTGTGAAACCCAATCATGGGGTCTCTCCAATTGTGAAAACACAGGTGGAATCAAAGAGAATTCAACCGTGAAGCCTCTCAACCAAGGAGATGGAGGAAATGAAGGAGAAGCTCTCATGAATAATAAGCGAAGCCGAGGGAATGCTAGTGGAACTGAGAAGAATGTTGTTATTAGTGGTGAAGCAAGACATGGAAAGCGTCTCGAATCTGAGCATGAAATGCATATATGGACCGAGAGAGAAAGGAGGAAGAAAATGAGGAATATGTTTGCTAGTCTTCATGCTTTGCTTCCTCAGCTTCCTTCTAAGGTAAATTCAAGTTGATTTCAAGGTTAAATTTGATATAATTTTATTCTGTTTTTTTTTTTTATCAAGATTTTCTCTCTGTTAATTCTTGCATGACATGACTCTATATATATTCTTCTTTTGGATTAATTAGTTTATATCTTTTGTAAAAGGAGTATGCCTTTTTTTCACCATAAAGTTTATCTGTATATGTTGTATGTCATGTTCATTACATTTCCTTGATCTTTATCCAGTTTGGGGAGTTAGGAAATAAAGAAAGGACACAAACCTCTGTACTTCCATGTACTTTTTCTTTCCTTATCAGATTCAAGAAAATCATAAACAACAATTTTCTAGTAGTATTCTTTTTTGTGTTTTATATAAAAATTCAAACAATATATATAATATAATAAAACAAAAAGCAAGAGAATGCCTATGAAACTACAAAAGATTTTTTCCCCCTTGTACATGAACTTTTAAGATCCCTTATCTAGTGTTATTGAAGGGCACAAGAAAAAATTCAGTCCTTACAAGGGCTATAAACCTCCTTATGGGCTGGTACGATGGCTTAAAGGGAATATCAAATTATGGTCGCAACAAATAGTTTGACTATATCTCTTAAAATGGAAATCTTTAGGTATTGGCCTCTCTGCATTTAAGTTTTATGTATTTCATTCCCAACCAAATAATTTGAACAAAGAATAAATGAAATCTCTTGAAAAAAAATCCAAATAGAATGAATAAAAAAATATTTTAGTTATATTTGTGTAATAGATAATTTGTTTAATAACCGATTCATTAATAATAAACCATCTATGTAATTAAAATACTGGATTATTGTTTCATGTTATAGGAGATAAATTTATTTCCTACACATATATAAAAATGTGCGTCCCTCATATTTTCTATTTTTTTTTCTTCTCCTTAGTTGGACTCACATGAACCCCACCCATTTTTATGTACGTGTAGAAAATAAATTTATCTCCAACAATATATGTGTCTCGCATATTTTTATGTGTGTGAAAGAGATAAATTTATCTTCTACAACATGAGAAACATTAAATACTTAAAATACATTTGATTACAATTTTGTTTTGATCCGAAAACGGTACATACGTTAGGTATCATATGATAGATATAACACGCATGATGTATGTTAGCAATAGTGCCGCCGTGAAGAGGATGAGCTTTAGCCTCGACTCAATCGGTGGCAATCCGTTCTCATTGGCACATAAATAGAAATGAAGGATGAACTTTCCCTATGGTGGCGTTGTAGCTAATATGTGTTGAGCACATCATGTCCATGCATCACGCTGTGCACAAAGTGCAACAACACCATGATGCCGTTTTCACTAAGCATCACCATCATGCATTGCAACTTGTTATACAAATTTTTTTTTTTATAACAACTTGTTATACAAAATTCGATGTAGCTCCGATATGAGAAGAGAAAATGATCATTTTATTTATGATAAATCATTATGAATGATTGAGATCTTCTCAAGATATAAAAATATGATCCCCTAATTGTGAATGGTTTAGTAGAGAACACATAAAAATATGATTCCCTAATTGTGAATGGTTTAGTAGAGAACACGATAAGTATCTTATTATTATTATTAGATTACTATTTTTATTTTTATTTTTATTTTTATTTTTGTTGTTTATATTACTAAAGTTAAAGTGAATGGGGTATTGGGAAATAGGTAAAAAATAATAATTTCAATATATCACTTTTTTATTATAAATTTTTGAAAAACTATAATAAAAGAATTTCTTTTGTATTAAAATAAATAGTTATGACCACGAGTAAAACTTATTTCTATCCAAATATGACCTCATATTCACCAAAAATAAAAATACCCACCTCACGAGTCACGACAACCAATGCATTTAAGTTTAGGTAAAACAAAAGATACTATTACACCATAATATAAATCATTAAAAAAATCTTCACCCAACTTTTTAAGATTTTGAATTGAAATGATTCTTTATACGATATTAAAGTTTCGGTGATCACAAAGTCATGAGTTCGATCCTCACTATTCCCATTGTCGAGTGAAATTAAAATAAACACAAGGTAAAATTAAAAATATTGGGCTTGTGCAATATCCATACTTCAAGCCCAAAGAGCTTTTATATGAGGGGTGTGTTAGAGCATAATATAAACCATTAAAAAAACCCTCACGCAACACCTTAAGATTTTGGGTTGAAATGTTCTTTACATATACTTTAATTTTGATATTTCGAATGAAAATTCAATACTATTTATTTCTTTTTTGTTGAGAGTGAGATAATTAAAATATAAATGCACATAGACGAGTACAAAAAGATTTCTATTTTAGGAATGCGGTCAAACTGTTTGTTCTTACCATAATTTGATTGTTAGGGGAAACCGTGGCGGGTGACTACTGCCAATGAGCTAAGTTTAGTTCATTCACATTAAGTGGATCTGACACCATGTTTCAATATAGCAAAGAGGAAAAAAAAAAAAAATTCTTCAAAGATTTTTGGAAAATTACAATAAATGGATTTCTTTTATTTTAAAGTAGAATGATTAGCATGAGTAGAACTTATTTCTACCCAAATATCCACCTCAATGACAACCACCACACTTAAGCTTCGGTGGAACAATAATATGTTTTCTAAGATTCTTTGATTTTGATCTTTTGTAGGCTGACAAATCAACCATTGTGGATGAAGCAGTGAGCTACATAAAAAATCTAGAGCAAACTCTGGAGAAGCTAGAAAAACAAAAACAAGAAAGGCTCCAATCTGTCTCCACTTTTGGGTGTGAGTCATCTGTGATGAACTCGCAGTGGCATCCTTATGATTCAAGGCAAGCATTCATTACTGCTAATCAGGGACCTTCTAACAATGTGTCCAGTGCAATGGTTACTTCAAATCCTTCAAATTCACTTTCATCCCCTGAGCAGCCCATAGCTTTTCAAACTTGGACTTCTCCGAATGTAGTATTGAACATTTGTGGAGATGAAGCACAATTCTGCATATGGGCAGCCAAGAAGCCAGGCCTCTTTACCACCATTGCTTTTGTGTTGGAGAAGCACAACATAGATGTCATCTCTGCCAACATTTTGTGCAATGGTAATGGAAACGGATACATGATTCTAGCCCGTGTAAGTTTGAAACTCGATCACCATCTTATCCTTCTCTTAATATGTTTTGCATGCTTTGTGGATTCTATTTAGGTAATGTATCAATTGTTTTTGATTCAATGTCATTGGACTTCTCATTGATTTCCTGAACCAATAATAATTAATCAATGATTCTCTTATAATCAGGTTTGCTAGCTCCATAACTTGACATAACATTCTATATATAGTTACATTTACGGAAAAAGTGTGTCATTTTAAAAGATGTAAAATTATGTCATTTTAAGAGAGAGAAAGAGATAGATAAAGGAGGAGAGAGTTGACAAAAAAAATAAGGTGTGGGTCACACCTTTTTGTGAAAATGAAAGGATATAAGTTGTGTCATTTAAAAGGATAAACACTTTTCCCTACATTTATTTAGTGGCTTTGAAATCCCTGTTTTATGATTTGGGTTCTTATATCATATATATGTTAAAACTAAAATAATAAATCATGCACATGATTATAAAATACCAAATGACAATAAATTAGAGTTATGAATGTGTATCCCTTGTTGGATCATCACAAAGTCGGAGAAGAACGGCTGAAAATAAGGGAACAAGATGCTAGAGTCTTCCTCTTTATCGCCTATTTAGAAATTGGCAGCCTTTAGCGATGAGAACATAATTGGCGTATGGAGATGAGAACATAATTGGCTTATGGAGTTTAACTCCAATATAAATAGGCTAGAGAGGGGATCTAGCTAATAACCCAGAGAAGAGTTTGTCTCCACTGGATCCACCCATCATGAAAAATCAGGGTCACACTAAAACCTACACTGCTGTCCAACTAGGCCCAATAACAACATATTACCCCAATTCAATGTGATCACAATGAACTAGTTACAATATAATATTGAAATATTCATTAACCCGATTAATTTTAAAACACAAAACTAATTAATTAATATTGTACACATATAAATAAAAATTCTAACAATATATGGAATATACATATGAATAACAACTTACAATCGAGGTTGAGTCAAACAATATGAAACCTTATGACAAGTTCTAATTTCGGAAGTGAGATTATATATTCAATACCACAAAAATCAGCTAGCTTAAGAGTCAACTCTACCCTCTCAATAATGATAACTAGGAGTAGTAGTAGCTTGAGATCCGTATAATTCAGCCAAGAAAAGAGAGGAAAACTCAAAAATATAATATAATGTTTTTTTGGCAAACATGAATGTTGATATTTTGTCTTCCTAAATTATAAGTGAAACTTTAGGAGACAAAATCAAAGAACAACAAAAAATAAATCATTTTGCTGCTTACATCAACAGTGCAAATATAAATGGTCTAATTTGACTGAACTAAATTGGGTTACTCTTGCAGGCAAAAAGGGCTTCACATTCATTCTCAGGTGCAAATTCAGTGGAGGAAACTTACAGGCAAGCGGCTGGAGAGATTATGATATGGATCACTTAAAATTTTGATGATAAAAAACTTGTCTTCTCATCACATTTAATGTGGATTTTTGTTTTCCCTAAAAACAGTTAGAAAGCTTTTATGGCCAAACTTGATGGTTCTAAAAGCAAATGGATATATATAAGCTTTTATCTTTTTGGTTTAAAGTTTGAACTATTTTGGATGTTTTTGGAGAGTTATGTGCCAATATGATTCTTAAGGTTCTATTAAAGTGAGTTTATTTTAAAGTAAGCATTTGAAAAGATAATTATTTCTTATTTACTTGTTAATTTTAGAGACAAATTTAGTTTCAAAAAACTTCTTCTGTATAATTTACGACAGTGAGTCAATGACGGAACAACATGCCTTAGTATTATAGAATTGTCTATAATTCAGTTTGTACAATGAATCTATAGAGTTTTATTAACATTTTTAAATATGCATACTGTTAGGAATTAAATCCCTAGAAGAGAAAATCTCAGAAACTGAATTTCATTAATTTCAAGCATAAAGAAAATATAACGATTTCCCCTTCTTTATAACAAGAAGCGGTGATTATCCTAACAAACGCAAACGTAAAACGGAATCCTAAAGTTACGCAGCTGCTGCCACGTTTCTTTATTAACAGCCAGCACATCAATACAGATATGTGACTACATCATACTTTCCCTAAACAAAGTCCTTCTTCCAAGCTGGTGCTCTTTTCTCACGGGTGGGCCTTGCTACTCCCACATTGGGCCTGGCTTCCTGTATCCCAATGGCTTGAACATCCTGCTGTAAGCCCGTAACATCCGCTGCCCCTTCAAAGAAGACCTTGTCCTCAAGGTCCAAGTTCGGGTAGGCTTGCTGCAAAGCATCTGCAGATTCCCATGAAGCATCTTCGGGTACAGTGTTGGTCCACTAGATGAGAAACTGACGTTGCTGCACTCCCTTGATCGTGACTACCCTTGCCATCAGCACAGAAAGTGGGGACTGAACAAGTCTGTTGTCAATAGCCTCAACAGGCAAAGGAGAAATCGTATGAGAAGGACCATGAAACGGCTTAAGAAGAGAGATGTGAAAGGTGGGATGGATCCGAACTCCTGCTGGAAAATCCAACTGATACGAAACTGGACTGATAACATACAGCACTGGAAACGGACCAAAGAATCTTTTAGCAAGCTTGTGGTTCCTCCTCTGAATCACAGAGACCTGACGATAAGGCTGGAGCTTTACCAAGACCAAATCCCCAACAGCAAAGGAACGGTCAGTACGATGCTTGTCAGCCTGCAACTTCATCCGATTCTGAGCATGTTGAAGATTTTTTTTTTAGATTAACAATAATGTCATTGCGTTGACATAACAACGAATCCAAAGCCTCGATCTTTACAAGACCGCGAGGGTAATGAGGAAGCATAGTAGGAGATCGACCATGTAAGGCAGCAAATGGGGACATGGCAATAGCAGAGTGGAAAACAGTGTTATAATGCAACTCTGCCCAACAAAGATAGATAGACCACTGAGAATGATGATCACCACAGAAAGCTCGCAGGTACTGCTCAAGATATCGATTAGTTACCTCCGTCTGCCCATCGGTTTGGGGATGGTATGAAGAACTATGGAGTAGTTTTGTACCACTGAGTTTAAATAAGTGCCTCCAAAAACTACTCACAAAGACAGGATCACGATCTGACACCATGGTACGTGGGAAACCGTGAATCTTGACAACCATGTCAGCAAATAACCGAGCTACCATTGCAGAAGTGAAGGAAGTGGGTAAGGGACCGAAATGAGCAAATTTTGATAATCGGTCAATCACCACCAGAATGCAAGTGGACCCATTAGAATTAGGCAAACCAGTGATAAAGTCCAAGGATAAATCCTCAAAAATTCCACTTGGAATCGGTAACGGTTGAAGGAGGCCACTAGGGGCAGCCGTAATAGGCTTGATGCACTGGCAAATCTGACACTGGCGCACAAAAGCCTGGACATCAGAGCGCATGTGCTTCCAGAAAAAAGAAGAAGTGAGACGAAGGAGTGTGCGGGTAACTCCAGCATGCCCACCAACAGGGGAACTATGAGCCTCAGTGAGTAACAATTGCTTGAGGGCAGAATTGGGACCCAAGAAATATCTGGCTCGATGAAACAAGATCCCATCTCTACAGGTGATGGCAGAATCAGTGCAAGAACCATCTTGAATGGCTTGATGAATGCGTAGCAACTCTGGGTCAGAAGTATTGTCAAGCTTAATTTTAGAAACAATATCAAACTTTGGTTCTGAAATCAAGACAGAGAGTTGGCCCACCACATCACCTTCAAACTGGCGGGATAAACAGTCAGCCACCACATTAGAAATTCATGTTTTGTATTCAATCACAAATGAGTAGCCCATAAGCTTGCAAACATATTTGTGTTGCTCAGGTGTGAGGACCGATTGAGTAAACAACTCTTTAATACTGCGATGATCCGTGCGGATAGTAAAAGTAGAACCCAGTAAATACTGTCGCCATTTTTTGACAGACTCCGTGATAGCAAACAGCTCACGTATGTAAGTCGAAGCGGCAGCCATACGAGAACTAAGCTTCTTGCTGAAATAGGAAATAGGACGCCCATGTTGCAACAAAACTGCACCCACCCCTGAGCTTGAAGTATCAGTTTCCAGGATAAAAGCAGAAGAAAAATCTGGAAGAGCTAAGATGGGTGTTTCTAACATGGTTCTCTTCAATTTGTTGAATGCCAAGTCTGCTGCATCGGACCAAGTAAATTGACCATCACCTTTCAACAGGTCCGTGAGGGGAGCGGCTATCACAGCATAGTTGGAAACAAATCGCCGATAATACCCCGTTAAACCCAAGAAGCCGCGCAACTGTTTGAGGGAACGAGGTTGAGGCCACTGAAGCATTGCCTCAATTTTTCCCGGATCAGCCCGAACTCCATGAACAGAGACAATGTGACCCAAATAGTCAATTTCAGACAAAGCAAAAGCACACTTAGTCAGTTTCACAAAGAAAGAATGTCTTTGAAGACACTGCAAAACAGTACGTAAGTGATCAACATGGACAGACAAAGAAGAGCTATAAACAAGAATGTCGTCAAAAAAACAATGACAAACCTTCGCAGGAATGGGCGAAAAATATGATTCATAGAAGCTTGAAAGGTGGATGGAGCATTGGTCAATCCGAATGGCATAACAAGGAACTCATAGTGTCCCTCATGCGTCCGGAAAGCTGTTTTAGAAACATCCGCGGGTAACACCCGAATTTGGTGATATCCGGCACGTAAATCCAGCTTAGAAAAAACCATGGCACCCTTCAATTCGTCCAATAGCTCGTCAATGGTGGGAATAGGGAAACGATCCCGGATGGTGATTGAATTCAAAGCACGGTAGTCCACACACATTCGCCAGGAACCATCTTGCTTCTTAACCAACAAGACCGGGGAAGAGAACGGGCTCTTGCTTGGTTGGATAAAGCCAGCAGCCATCAAGTCAGAAACCTGCTTCTCAATCTCAGATTTCTGAGAATGGGCATAACGGAAGGGCTTGACATTTACAGGGGCAGCACCCTCCAAGAGGTGAATGGAATGATCACCACCACGAAATGGAGGTAGGCTCTGTGGTAGATCAAAAACCGAGGAAAAAGCAACCAGAACAGCCCAAATAACCTCCGGAACCTGCGGCCGGAGGTGTTGCAATTCACCAGAAATAGGACAAGGATTATCAAGGGAAGCATGCTCAGTCAATTAGAAACACGAGCTGGGACCAGGATCAGTAACGGCTGGCGAATGGTTACCTTGCAGCAAAACCAACTGGTCCTTCCACCAGAATTCCATGGAAAGAGTACTGTAATCATGAGTAACACGACCTAGCTGACTCAACCATTGCATACCCAAGATGACAGTAAACCCAGAAAGGTCAAGCACATATAGATCCACGCTAAACTCGTGACCTTGCAAAATCAAACGAACATTAGTGCACCATCTGTCACACAGCAAAAAATTACCATCGCCCAAGAACACACGCATTCGTTTACAACGGGAAGTACGAAAACCGAGTGCCTCAACTAACTGCCTCTGCACAAAATTGTGTGTGCTGCCAGAGTCTACCAAAACCAACACAGATTGCTCCATTAAAACCGCATCAAACTGAATAGCTCGAGGGTTAAATGAACCTGATAATGCATGCAGTGCAGCATCCACATGTTCCACGGCGTTGGTGTCAGAATGCCACAAAATTTCCTCCTCCGTATCCTCAGCAGAGTCAATAGGATCACCACACAGGAGGAGCATTTTAGCCTTACATTTGTGGCGAGGGTTCCACTTCTCATCGCAAGTAAAACACAACCCGAGATCCCTCTTGCGTTGCATATCATCAGGGGATACTCTCCGAATAGGTAATGGGGAGGGTAAGGTCTGCAGGGCAGTAGGAGCAGGCAGCGTAGGTCTCCCAGCAACCGGAGAAGACGAAGAAGAAGCCGCGGGTGACGTGACAAACAGTTTGTTGGACGAAAAAGGCCTCTTAGTGGTGGAAGTGAAAGAGGAGCGAAGTTTGCTGTTGTGCGCTTCATACGCAGCAGCAAGCTGCATAGCTTGATGGAGAGACGAAGGCCAATGGAGCTGAATGGCCCGACGAAGATCCGGATGCAAACCGGAGATGAAGAAGCTCATAAGTTGGTTGTCAGAGAACTCAGTAACCTGATTGATGAGACATTCGAAATCCCTAACGTACTCAGCCAAGGTTCCCTGCTGGGACAATTTGGACAGCATGCCCTTCAAATCATGGTATTCAGAAGCCCCAAATCGTTCCCTCACCGCGGCAGCGAAATCAGGCCAGGAAGTGATCTTATCACTGAGGAACACCCACTGGTACCACTCAGACGCAGCACCCTCCATGCGAAGGCCAACCAGGGAAATCTTCAAGTGATCTGGAACGAGTTGAAGACGGAAATACATCTCCGTTTTAAAGATCCAGTTATGAGGATTGGACCCATTGAAGAGAGGAATCTCCATCTTCACACCTTTCAGCAAGTGTTGCTGCTCATTGCCATCTCCCCGGATCGGTGGAGTACGAGAAGCAGTAGCATGAGGAGGAGAAGAGATGGAAAGTTCGCGGAGGCGAAGCTCGATGGCGACGATGGTATCGCCCAATTGATCCAGGCGTTGGTTAAACTCTAAACGAGTAACTGAAAGTTCATCGGCGAGCTCCTGAACCTTCATCGTGGCCGGAGAAGTGTCCGGTGAGTCCAGGATGAAAGCACCAATTTGTTAGGAATTAAATCCCTAGAAGAGAAAATCTCAGAAACTGAATTTCATTAATTTCAAGCATAAAGAAAATACAACGATTTCCCCTTCTTTATAACAAGAAGCGGTGATTATCCTAACAAACGCAAACGTAAAACGGAATCCTAAAGTTACGCAGCTGCTGCCACATTTCTTTATTAACAGCCATCACATCAATACAGATATGTGACTACATCATACTTTCCCTAAACAAAGTCCTTCTTCCAAGCTGGTGCTCTTTTCTCACGGGTGGGCCTTGCTACTCCCACATTGGGCCTGGCTTCCTGTATCCCAATGGCTTGAACATCCTGCTGTAAGCCCGTAACACATACAGTAGGCAGTAACTTATGCCCTGTTAGGAATTGTTACCATGTGTTTGTAACCTTTGATTAAAATGAGACGCCAATTAAATAATAAGCATGCCATGATTAAGTGGGTGACAAGTTTTTTTTTTTTTTAATCAATCAATTTGCAACGTATACATTTGTCGCAAATATTTGTAATAGAAATTGAGACAGACAAAATAAAAAATATTGGTTTTTATTTTATTTTTAAACAATTCCTCGTGAAATTGCTTATCTAGAAACCGAAATTGTGATCGACTATTAATATTTTTTTTAATTCACATAAAGTTGAAGACAGACAATTTCAAAATATAAATAAACAAATTTTGTAACTGAAAAATTGTTTCAGGATTGAACCGATTTTTTAGTGACATCGAACCTGACTTAACTTGAATTGGGCTGTGCATTTAGCCTGGACATGATCATAAACAATATATATAACAGGAAAATAACTATAAATTTCATGTTTGGCTCAAGAAATGTCCATTAATCTTCTATTTATTTTTTTGTTAGATATAAAATCATTTATTATATTTCACAAAAGATTTTAAAGGAATTAATCTTTAATATAGTACCAAAACTTTCCTAACAGAATTTTATATCCTTATCACCCTCTTTCTTTTCTTTTAAAAAAACGTTGAGTTATAGGAAAAGGAGGAGTAAGCCATTTTCAAAAGATTAAAAAGAAAGAAAGAAAGAAAGAAAAAGAGACTAAGCCATTGATATGTTACAATGTTATTTGTGATGCTTTACTAGACAAAAAAAATTGATTCTTCATATTATTAGTCTGGTCCCCATGTGGATATTAGAAAATGAAACCAAAAAAAGACCTCCATGTATGACAAAGATGAATATTTATTATTTTTCGTGCAATAATAATATACAAGAAAGTGACAGAAAAAAATGATAAAACTGTTCATCTCCGTAAGATCAAAAAAGATCATTGGAGTCATATGCTTACAAATCAGAGTCGTTGATCTTTTTTGATCTAACGGATATAAGATGAGGTGTCAACCGGTGTCAAAGGATCCTACCTCTATATATATATATATATATATATATATATATATATATATATATATATATATTTCTGTAATTACTGTACGTGCCACAATCAAATACTTGCTATATATATATTTGAAAGCATTAAATATAGGGAATCATAACCATACATCTGTCGTTGGTATACGTAAAGCAGTTGCAGAAATAATCTTACCTATATATATACATATATATATACTGTAACTGCTGTACGTGCCACAATCAAATACTTGCTATATATATATTTGAAAGCATTAAATATGGGGAATCATAACCATATATATGTCGTTGGCGTACGTAAAGCGCCTGCAGAAATAATTTTACCTATATATATATGTGTGTGTATATATAGGGGTTTACATTTCTGTTGTTGCTGTACGTGCAGCAATCAAATACTTGCCATATATATACTTGAAAGCATTAAATGCATGGAATCATAACCATACAAAGGATGAAAGCATTAAATATGGAGAATCATATCCATACATCTGTCGTTGTTGTACGTAAAGCGGCTCCCATGTTGTTAAAATCGAGATTTTAAGTAAAATCGGAAGGGGACTAAAAAATCATAAAACGTAAAATCATAATATAAAAAAATCGTAAAAACGTAAAAGAGTTTGGCATATTGGTAGAATCGTTTTGATGAAAAAAAATCGTAAAAACGTAAAATCGTAGTGATAAATCGAGATTTTAACAACTATGGCGGCTGCAGAAATGATTTTACCATATATAGGAGAAGGTTATACTTACTACTTTTTTTTCTTACTACTTCTTACTACCAAATTTTAACCGTTGATTTCCGTAAATCTAACTATTATAATTTATTGAAAATTAATAATTAATTAATAAGTGTAATCCAATAAATTACAACCGTTAGATTGACGAAAATCAACGGTTAAGAATTAATAGTAAGAAGTAGTAAGAAAAAAAGATAGAATGTATAACCTTTTTCATATATATATATATGAGAAAATATATATATATATATATATATATATATATATATATATATATTTTACTGCTTTTGCCATTTGACAAAAGTTTCTCTTTGTCAAACATGTAAAACATAATATTTGATATTCTACACATAATATAATATTTCTCTTTCTTGAAACTTTTTTCCTTTGATTTAACAATTAATGTTTTGAGTAAATGAGTCCTTATATAATCATAGATATTGTTAAAATTTATCCCGTTCATACATTAGTTATTTATATGAATTGATTATTAGCAAATATAACTGAATTTCATATGTTATTTCTTATTTTTGATTTTGTTATTATTTTAAATTTTTGGAAAAAAGTTGACAAGTAATATTTTCTTTTCATTATTTTTGAAATTATTTAAATTATTTAATATCTCATAAGTAAGTAATCATAACGATAGCAAAAAGTGTTGTTTGTCGTGCCTTGTTCCATTGATATTCAAGATAGTAGTCTCGACTTAATTAACAAAAACAAAACATGAAGAGTAAATACCATGATTTGTCTCTACACCCTTAGGTAGAATGTTAATGGAACTCTGTGCAAAGTTTTCCCCTGTAATATGAGTTACTACCCCTTGATCGCTTATACTACCCCAAACATCTGACTGCATTTTCCAACTGAAATGGAATATTACTATCGAAATAGCATTGTACATCCAGAATAGCCCTAGGAAGACATGATCCCAAGCGGAGTAGCTTTGCCTTTCTGATTAGCCTCCCACTTTACGTTTTCTTGACAGACATATAACCTGTAAAGAGTAAAAACCATGCTTCCTTGATAGACAACAACTCTTAGAAATTAAGCCATGGAAGAAGATAGGGGATGTTCGCAATAATATGCGCGAAATTCGACTTAACAAAACCTTTAGTGCTAGACTACCTCTTGCAATGGAAAAAGAAAAGAATTGAATATGTGGGACTTTTCCTCATATGCTTCCAATGTGGTACCTATGATCACAATAAGGAAGCGTGCACATATCTCAGCGAGTTGGTCCAGAATCAGAAGCCCAAATTTTACTCTTTAAATACAACGCGAGTGAAGCCGAGAAAAGAATAAACTGGGGCAGACGCGAAGAAAAGATGGCAGAGCTCATGATGGCTGTTGCTTAGGAAAGGGAAAAGCTCCGTTCCGGACTTGAGGAGCGGAGAAACGGTCAAAGCTTCACCGTGGAGACCGGGTTTTATGTTTCTTTTATGAAGTATAGTTTCTTTTCATCTCTATCTTTAGTTTTCTTGAATATGTTAGGCTAGTTTTCTTAAAGTAGTTAGGGCGAGACGGAACCAATGAGTTCTTAAACGCTGTTTGCCTTTCTTATAATTTATATTCATGGTTTAAAGTTATGCAATCAATCTGTTTCTTATTGATTAGTTTTATTTATGACTTGATCACTCGTATATAAACATATGAGTTGTGCATGACAATAGGGATGTTGGTGTATGATTCTGATTGGTTGATTGCTGGAATTTATATGATCTAGGGATAGGCTTATGAATTCTATAACTGTAGGTTCTTGCCTTAATGCTTATTTTATGAAAAAATACTAAGGGATTAGGCTTTTGAGTGAAATAAGGGGCTGTTTGGTTGAGGGATTTTGTTGAGAATGATAGATAAATGAGAAGTGGGAATATAAGATACCTATGTTTGGTTCAAGGGACTTCCTTAGTTACCTACCTAAATCTGAAAACCAGCAAACGTATTTGCATAGCATTTTCAACCCATATAGCAGGCCAAAGTTGCCCTTCTCATAGGTGGTATTCCTCAAACATAGAAATAACTGTTAATAACTGGACCTTGAATGTAATTATAAGAATAGATAAACTAGTTTGGAAACCATTAGGGAAATTAAGTCCTAGCTACCTCTTTTATAAAAATTTAAATCCAATTTTCTAGCATTATTAATTCTGAATTTAATTTCTTAAATATTGAAAAATTAAAAAGAAGTAGTTTAAAAATTCTATTTTAATTTAATTGAAATGCACCTCAGCATGAGCAGCACCCGACCACTGAAACAAAGAGTGAGGATAAGAATAGAAAAAAGAAGAAGGAAGGGTTGGGACCACAGATGGTGGTCAATTGTCCGAAGAATACCAGAAAGGAGGTATAGCAACCTGCGACCATGGCTCTGACTCAATCACCGACAAATGAAGTAGTAAACAATGGCAAAGGAGAATAAGGGCCTGTTTGGTGTGACGTATAAGGCCTGATAGTATCAGCTTATACTATACGTTATGATATTTTCAATTGTTTGATGTGACCATCGTATAGTATAAGCTTATACAGCAGAATCCTTTAATACATCAAAATGATGGATAACTTAATCTGGTCTAAGGGGGATGGATTAGGCCAGATAAGAGTTTAGTGTATTAACATCGTTGACCAGTGCAATTCTAAAAAATTAATATATTATTTTAATATTGATATATTAAAATAAAAATTAATTTTCCAATATATTAATTTTAAAATACTTTATTTTTATAAAAATTAATTTATTTTTTGGACAGTGTGGTCAATAGATTATTATAAAAATTAATATCATATGACATTTTTTGAAGAATTATATAAATTATTTATTAAAGGTATTTTATTGAAAATATTTATTTTTATCCTATATAGTATTATACAATGCATTACCAAATACTAGATGATATTATCTTATATAATTTATTATTTTATACATACCATGTCAAACACTGAATAGTATTAAAATTGAATCAGGTCTTATACAATCAAGTCTTATACTATCAGGTCTTATAATATCAAGCTTTATCTTATACTATGCACCAAACATGCCTCAATCAATGAATGTAACAGAATGAGGATCACAATTTAATGCTCTAACCGTTTTGGAGGAAAAACAGGTAATCAATGGCAAAATTAATGCCAACAATGGGCCCAATCATGCCAATCATAATGTGACACAATTGGTTACAAAACGGACACAAGTCACAGCAAAAAGTGATAAAAGGAAAAAGAGTTATGGAGGCTGACAACAATCAAGGAGAAACGCACGTACTAGCAAGTGCAGTAAGTGCACTATGAAGGAGCAAGTAGTCGTACCAACAGGAAATAACGTGACCAGTTCCACGTGTGTGAGCTGGTTTTGGGTGCCCCGGGCTCAAGGAAAAATTGGTGGGGCAGAGGTGAGAAAAGGAAACAAAAGGTTGAGGAAAGAGGAGAGAGAAGGAAAAAATAAATAAATTAGTCCATGTGCTAGCTTTTTAATGGAAGGACCATGGTGGTTTTGGACCATATTAAAAAATTCTCACGTGTGTCGAGGAAAGGACGTATGCCAATCCAGCTATGAAGTAATCATAGGGGGACCCACCTCAGTTGCAATCGGGAATGATGATGGACCCAAGTTGAAGCTGTAACGCAATCAAACGATCCAAATCATCCAGCCCTCGGGAAGCCACATGTCAGAACTACAGGAATGGATGTTCAAGAAATTCTTGAAGATACTCAAATACAGGATATTTGTATGGAACCATCTAAGCAAACAACTTAGACTTTAAGGGGTACAAGACCCACACAAACCTGCAACCATCAAAGTTCCCAATGAATATCCTGATATGGAATTGTAGAGGGACCACGAAAAGACATTTCAAATGCACCCTAACTAGATTCATTAGAAAGCACAAGGTGGACATTATATTCATCTTGGAACCAAGAAAAAGCGGTAACAAGGAAAAAGAGGTGCATATGGCAGCAAGATAATGTAAATGTCTCCCTACTGGAGAAGAAGATTCAATTCATACACTGTCCGTATTTAGAGCTCGATGGGTGCCTCGTTCATGTGAACAACAATCTATGCAAGCCCAAGATAGGAAATGCCTCAAGAACTTTGGCAACAAATTCACACTATTGGAGCCAACGAGGTAGCCATGGCAAAGGAGAAGAAGGGGGAACTCTATCAAATATCAAATATCAATCTAGCGGAGGAAGAAACTCTTTGGTTCCAGAAATTATGAGGCAAATGGCTCACGGATGGTGGTTGCAACACAAAATAATACCATATGAAAACCATAACCAGGAGGAGAAAAAACAAAATCGTTGAGCTTCAAAACCCTAAGGGGCATTGGGTTAGGAGTGAGGACACAACAAAAAGTTGTTCCATGAGGAAAACCTTATGAAGGGGTGGCACCAAATCTGCAACACCGTTCTAAGATTCAACCACAACTTCTAGAGGTAATGTCATCCAAAGTTACACCAATGGAAGTCTGCAAATCCTTCTTCTCCATGAATGCATTCAAAGCTCTCGATGCTGATGGCTATCCAGCTTTGTTCTATTAGAAAAATTAGGAGACTATGGGTCAGAAAGTCTATGAGGAAATTGACTTTTTCTTTGGGAATCCAAGGAACATACTGGGGGTAAATGAAATTCTACTTGTCCTTATTCCCAAAAACACCAAGCCCAAGTCCTGGACTCATCTCATCTCATGCCTATAGCTTTGTGCAATGTCTTGTACAAAGGAATCAGTAAAATAATGGTGAATCGATTAAAGCTTGTGATGGAAAAGATCGTGTCCTTATTTAAGGAGAGTTTTATCTAGGAAAGGAAAATCCAAGACAATATCATCATGGCACAAGAGCCGGTGCACTCGATGAGGATGAGGAAGATGAAAGGCAAAAGAGGTTTCATGGATGTGAAGATAGACTTGGTAAAGGTGTCAAGATCACGACAAGTATGCCGATCATACAAGTAATAAAGTGAAGAGTAAAGTATCATTCTCATAAAAATTGATCTATCAAGCACTAATTTCACTACGCGATCAAAGTTGGATCGACCTTAAGGGTTTTTGTGAATATGATTTTAAATATAAAACTGAACCTAAACAAAATATAAAACTGAACCTAAAGCTAACAAACAATTAACAAGAAAAAGAACGCAAACTGAAAAACAAAATAAAAACTAATAATGCAAACCATAGCTAGGGATTCGATTTCCCCAGTTTTATCCTAATGTATCTATTCTTTCCCTTAATCAATATTCAAACCCATGTTATTGACAGTTCATCACAAATTAATTAAAACTCAATCTCTTGGTATTTCAATTCTTTGATCGATTAAGAATCCTAATCCCTTAGTGATCCCGCCTAAGGCAAGCATTAAGAACAATGAACAAAAGAGTCATAGATTTCATAAGTCTATCCCTAGATCAAATAAAACCTAGCAATTATTCAGATTAGAATCATACACCAACATCCCTGTTGTCATGCATAACTCAAGTATCCTTCTATGATTGATTAGTTACAAAAGAATTAAGAATGAAACACTGAATAATGGCATAACATGAAAGATTGAATATTAAATTAAAGGGAAACAAGTAGATAACAATCAAGATTCAAGATGTTCCATCTAGGAACTACAAAGAAACCTAGCCTGACGTAGTCAGGAAAACTAAAATAATAGATTAAAAACTAATAAAATCCATAAAAGAATGTGATAACCAGTCTCCATAGTGAAGCTTTGACCCTCTCCTCGACTTCCCAGTCCAAGAACAGAGCTCCTCCTCCTCTGTGGTCGCAGCTGTTACGAACTAGTTTGTCCTATCTATGTTCTTTCTTTTTATTTTGTCTGAAAGATAGAGATGTCCAACCGGTGGCTGGTATATTTTATGTAAGATCTAGGTGCCCTCTCTCAAGTATCTATGAATGAGATACCCTTGAGGGTAGGATGATCACTGTGCACAACAATAATAATCGACAAAGTCAAGGCGTGGGGTGTATGTACAGTGACAAGCTAAGAGAGAGGGTTTAGAGAGTGTGTACCTTATTGGTTTAACCTCTTATTTATAGATGGGTTACCTGAAGGAGTGTACTTCTGGGCCTTTTAGGAATATTGGGGGCCCAAATCCAATTGCTTAACTATCTGGATAGGATTGTCATTAATAGGAGATTCCCTTCCTTCTGTGTTGTCCTTTATTGGTCCTTCTAGAATATGGGCCTTTTGTTAGGTCCATAACACTTTTAATAAAGGTCCATGGACTTTTTTTCGACGTTGCTCGCTAGGTTGCTTGTTGAAGCGAGCAACCTAGCAGGAAAACCACGATTGCTCACTGAAGTGAGCAAGCCAACGAGGATGAGGCATGAAACCACTCATTTTTGGACAAGCTCGTTGGACTTGCTTGCTCAAGCGAGCAAGCCAGTAAGGATGAGGTTGCTTGAAACTTGACTTCTTTGGCTTCATTAATCCATCAATGCTCCCTAACAGCAATTTAAGCCTGAAACTAATATATTTTTAAGTTAGTAACATGCCCACTCATGAAAAATCTAAAGTCTTTTGCATTTAATAATAGGGGAAGGATATTGTAACAACCAAGTTGTGTTACTACCATGCTACTACCAATTAATCTCACCGTTAGATCGATTATGTTGATCCAACGATTATATTTGTTTTTATCTTTGTATGGTTAAGATTCCCCATATTTAAAGTAAAAGCATTAAATATGAGAAATCATAACCATACAAATGTGGAAATAAATATAAAGTACTAAATTTGGAAAATCATGACCATATAAATATGGAAATAAATATAACCGTTGGATCAATATAATCGATCTAACGGTGAGATTGATTGATAGTAACTTGGTAGTAACACAACTTGGTTGTTACAATATCATTTCCCTTAATAATATACATCTAGTCTTTTAACCATATTCATCAAGATTTAGTATATTTTTTTGCCCTAAAAACATGATATAATTGACACTTAACAAGAGGCATACGACAAGCTTAAAAGGAACTTCATCACACAATTTTTCTTCAATATAAGAAAGCTTTCATATTAATAATCCTATAAATATGAAATTGTCACTACAAAATAATAAAAAAATAAATAAATTTATAAAAATACCCTTAAGAAATACTCATAATTATAAATTACCACGAAATCAAAAAGCAAATTTTAAGAACATCGTTCTCTGATTATAGTTTTAAAAAATAAAAAAAGTTATTATTTCAAAAGTCATTTTTACAAATAATTTTTTTTTTGTTTTTCTATTCCAAAACTAAAATATATTTTTTAAAAATAGAAATCAAACAGACGCTAAATTTTTTATACTTTTGGTTTTTTTTATTATTATTTGGGCTTTTTTTTCGACGATATCTTACGCCCTAACTATGCAGACATTCAAATAGTTTGGCCCAATAAAAATATTTTTTATGTTGGTCTATAGAAAAGGGTTAGCCCAATCAAATTTAGGCTTCTCTGTCAAGGCCACAAATGATAAAAACAGATTGCCTCTTGCCTCAATTAGTAACATCGAATAATATTGATGTAAGAATTTTAGATTTGGCTGTGGAACAATTTCCTCATGTACCAACTTTTTGTAGTTAATTACCGTAAAAACAGAGAACTTCGTAGTAATTTTTAAATGTCGATGATTCATTTTATAAATAAACTTTGTGAATATAAGATACAAGCTCACCTCAGTGACATGAAATGAATAATGAAACCAAATATAAATCAGAGTAATTTTTATGAAAATTGGCAAGTTTAGTATCCAGAACAATAGTCACCACTCACCATCATGGGTTTACCTTGCTAAATAGTTAACTGGCAGCAAATAAATATTTAACAGTTCGTCATATTATTCGTACTAGAAAAAAAAAATCATATAAATAATCCTAAAGTGGAAGTTCTGAAAATTCCATAACAATAGCATGACCATATATATGAACATTGGGGTATCCACTATTAGTCCTTGACTACGACAGTTCCGCTCGTGATATGTGCACTCTAAACAAGAATGGACTAATCCGATAGCACCGAATTTTTGTCAATGTGAAGTTGAACCAAAGCAGTGAAGAAGAGCACGTGTGGTTATTCACTTTAGTAACTTCAATAGTGTGTGAATGCGACAGTTGTAATGCAAAAGAACCCAATATGGATGGTATGCACATTTCTACTCACTTATCACTTTCAGAGTGCTTAAATATGGTCAGCAGAATGCATTCAAATGTATTTGTAGGATTGTTGAAAACAACTTATCGTACGTGCACGCGAATGAACAGAACAACCCTCTTTGTCAAGTGTCAATGATATATCATCATCTAATTAGAGGAGAAACAATGTGATATTCAATTTGACTTCTTTTATTGGAGGAAAGTCCAAAAGCAGCAAGGCACAGATGAATAGTGAATAATGATTAATTAATGATATCTCACCCTACGTATCTTTACATACATTATACAATCTCTCACTACGATTTTGTTGTTAAAAACTCGCTGGAAAGGTTCCCCATCACTTCGTTCCTTAGGTGACATGTTTCACCATGTAAAAAAGAATTGAGTGGTTGATGTCAAAAGGGGAATAAAAGATAATTACAAAAATAAAATAAAACTAAAGAGGGTGACATTAAATGATGGGTCGCAAGTGCTACATATCTCCCATTGAAACTTGAAGACAATGTCTAGTACCAATTTCGTTTTTGGCTTCTAGTGTTGAATCATTATTCTTGCAAAACTGCCAGTGTTTTTTAGTGTTGAATGCGTCTCCATGGTGGCATGTTGGCACTGCTGGTTTGGCTGGGTTTAGTTGCTTGTCCCGTCATATATTGCTTCTCTGTTTTGGTGCTGGTTTGATCTTCTCTGTTAGATTGTTTTGCTACATTGAATATGTCTTCAAGTTTTTGACTAGAGGTGGTGGGAGTGGTGGTGGCATCTTTGGTGATGTTGATGCTGTCCTTGCCAACGGAGGTTCTAAAGTTCATGTTCCTCCAAATAGGAGTAATGTGGGGTGGCAAGGATAGATAAATTTCAAAAGATGTTGAAAATGGTTGCACGACATTGCATAGGATTTAAGCCACCATCCTATCATGAAATTAGAATAAATTTTTGAAGCAATAATTGAATTCAACAATAGAGGCCATTGAAGAATATTATAGAGTTCATAGGAAGAAAACAACTCTAGCAGGAGGACTATAATAAAGTTCTTAGGCGGTGTTTGGTTGGGAGCTTTTCAGCGGATATCTATCTTTCTCAAGTATGACTTTTAGAAACACCATGTTTGTTTCAACGTTTTTCACCAAAAACCAATCTATCCAATTTGTCTGGATTTATGAGAAACATAGATATCCGCACTGTTTAGAAACCCAATTTGAAGGTGAGATTTTTCGAAAAACCGGTTATCTAGCTTTTAATGCACTGTTGATTTCATAAAGTTACCTAATTTTCCCAGTAAAGTTTTTCCCCACCAAACAACTTTTTTTTTTACATTTTTCTACCTATCTCACTTTATCTATCTTTCCAATCATTTCTCTATCTATCTCGTTTCCCTACTATTCCAAAAAAATTTCCTTAACCAAACGCTCCTTATTGTCATGCGGGTTCAGTGAAAGCCACATTTGAATATTCAAAGAGTTCTTAATAAACAACTCTAAGGGAACTATTTTTGTAAGTGTAGTGATGCATTTCACATACCTTTAGATTGATCGATGTTAGTTGTTGAGGAGGTTGATAAAGTCTAAATTGTGACGAACTGCTTTAATGTTTGAGGGTTTTGAGAAGAAGATATTAGTTAATCAAGAGACTATTACAAATTGGAAAAAAATAAATACAAGATATATCAATTCAAGGACTTGTTTATCGTTTCTCAATTGTAACACTTCAACCTGAAGATTTTAAAAGTCATCCAAGTTTTTTTCGATACTGTAGTAACCACGATTGCAAGTATTACTAAAACTTCATTATAGTTGTGGGATATGCGTATAGGGATAAACATCTAGAACTCCAACAATCTGCTATTATTGTATATGAGTTGTAATTCATTTTTGAAATTACCTACTATGTGCAATATATTACTTGTTTTTTGTATTTATTTAGATCCTCACAAATATGAAACTGTTTGAAAAAGAGACAATGAATGTTGTTTTTATTTTATTTTTGTGATGGCTAATTTAAAATCAGCCAAGAAGAAGAAAGCTAGAAAAACTATTGAGCATAACCTTGATGGTGTTTCATTTGATGAAGATGGAAGTTTATCTAACATTGAGGGTTTGGGTTCGGATACTCCAAATGAAGACGACTTGGTTCACATTAGAAAGCATGCTAATGATGTTGTTGGTGCCCCTCTAATTAATTTATAGATTGCTAATTTTGATAATCAACTTGATGGAGATGGAGAAGAAAATGCCATGGATAATGATGGAGATGAAAATTGTATGGAAGATGATGAATATAATTATCTTTTCCATATACATATATAATTTAATTTTTCTCCTGTGATCCTAAAATGAAGTCATTTTGAGGATAGAAAAAAATTAAATATAATAATAAAGATTAATAAAATTTCAAAATAAATTAGAATTACAAAAATATATTTTTTCTAACTTCAAAATGATATCATTTTGAAAGTCGTTTTAGGAATAAGAAAAATAATTATAAGGGTAAAGATTATATAATTTCAGAATGAATTAGAATAACAAAATTATATTTCTCCCAAATTCAAAATGATATGATTTTGGGGTCATTGAACAGGAAACACACACGTGTGTATAATTTTATATTTTAAGTAGAAATGTACATATTCCCCTCCCCTTCTCATCTCAAATAGAATCTCTTTTTTGACTAGCTCATAGAAGACAAATTAAATTCCCCATCTGTTAGAAACTGCAGAACAGAAACAAAATGGGGTTGGCATGTGATGTGTGAGCACCGGCAGCAGTAATAGTAGCCATCACAAAAAAATGAGAAGGGGGCCGAAGAGAATAACAAATGAGCATGAAGAACCCCATGTAGCCATGTGATTCCATGGTTTTATTCCCAGCAACATGTGACCATCATCTCCTCTATATTTGTAAGCCACATAAACCCTTTTCCAATTCCTTGCAGTGGGACCCTCTGGAACCCCACCATGTTCCCTCACATGCGCCTTTCCTTTCCCTTTTTATTCAAAGACCTTCCAAACCCGTACAAGCCTGCTGCTCTCTATGTTTTGTTCTTGCTCCAACTTCATACTCATTCATACACTAGTAGTAGTACTGCCATTCAGCTACATGCTAATTGTAATGGCCCATACGGATATGCTTCCATTGGAACACAGTAACTGTTTTTTCGTCTATTTTTAACATGATGTTCTGTCAATTATTTTTTGGTATATTTATTCTGTCAATTATTAAATATATAACTCAAGTTTGAACTTAAACTTTCAAAGATTCCGAATTCAACCCATTGGATTAAGATGAGAAAATAAAATTGTATTGGGGTCGTTGTACGATGAATATGGGCGAGAACCACGTTCGAATAGATGTACACAAGAGGATTAAAAAAAGGGTATACATCTTTCTTCATAGGTGAGCAGGAGCAGTCATGGATAAAATTCCCCAACATAATGATTATTCAAAATGATATTCCTTGGAAGTCAAAAACACTTCCGTCTATGGAGCTATCAGAAACGTGTACTTCACCAAATGGCATCAAATGTTTTCTTTCCACCCAATAATCACAAGATTCCCACATGCAAGCAAATTCACAAATAAGAACCAGACACCAACCAATTCAATCATAATTAAGTTCATGAACACACTGAGTAGAAAGAAACGAAAAATAAAAGAAAGTTAGCTCTATTTTCCATCTGAATGACAAAATTTTACAGCCTCTAATGAAACACTTTGTCTTCTTCGTTCTTCAATATATAATTCTTACATACAAAGAGAAGGGAAAAATAAAAATAAAAAAAAAAATCAAATACAGAATTGCGGTTCTATTTACCAATCTAAATGAAAGATTCTAAGCTCCACTTCAACAATCTATGTCCATTTTTTCTTTTTCTTCTTTTAATCTAAATCATTTTTTTCACTAACAAAAATTACAAATTTTGGAGATTACAAAGGAAAGAAAAAAAAAATGGTCAAAAGGGCACCACAACAAGCTGGCTGCATGCAAAACCGTCAGAATTTCCGATGGAATCTTGAGGCCACGAATCCCGAAGAAGCTTCAGCAACAACTGCGCCTTCCTCTTCGCTCTCTCCGTGCAATCACTCTGTACCAACAACAGCAGCTGAGTCAACACCCCCGCCGCCACCGCTTCCCTCTGGCACAGTTCCGATTCCGAGCACAGCGACAGCAGCGCTCCGGCGGCGTACTCCGTCGCGCGATCTGATATCTTCAGTATTATCTTCACCAGCATCGGCACCGTCAGGGCGTGTTCGGCGAACGCCGTGCAACCAGCCGGAATCCGGCACAGCAGTTCCACCGTCGCCAGCGCCCTTTCCGCATCGCATTTCTCGAAATCCGCAAGCCGGTCGACGAGGATTCCCGGCGCTCCGGCCACCACCGCTTTCTGCCGCGTCTGCTTCACCAGGCACAGCGCGAACAAGGCCTTGATCCCGATCTTGAGAGCTCGCGGGTACGAGATCGGGTTCCTGAGTATATCGATGACGCCGTCGTAGATTTCGTCGACATTGCTAACCTGAGCGCGAAGCTCCGGCGAGTGAGTTCCGGCGACGGCGATCTCGATCAGAGCCGCCGAGTTGACTCGGACATCGACGGAAGGGTGAGAGAGAAGACGCGATAGGAAGCTAATCTTATCCGAGTCGGAAGCTATGGAGGCGCATTCGGACTCAGCGAGTGGGAACAGGACGAGTAGAGCAAGCGACTCGTGAGCCAACTCGTCTGAAGCGTGGTTGTTGAAAACAATAGGGAGTAAGAAGTGGGGAACGTTGAGTGAGGCAATGAGAGCGCGATTCTTGTCTGAGTCACGAACGAGTCCTCTGAGTCGACGAATCGAGGTTAGACGGAGCTGTTTGGGAGCGGAATTAGAGGAGGCTTGGTTAAGCAAGGAGCGAACGAGGGCAGGGTCAGCTGGCTGTTTGGGAGTGGGGATTCGCTCAACCCCGAAAGCGCGGTTAGCGACGCACCAATCTTGGATAAGGCGACGGAGGGTGTGATTGGGGATTAGAGTGAAATCGGTGAGAGGGGCTCGCGTGACGGGACATGTGCTGTTGCCTGTGGCGACCCATGACTCGATGCTGGCTCGGTCGTAGGTCTGACCGGTGCACGCCGTGACAGGGTCTCGCATGAGTTCGAGCGAGATTGGGCACCTGAAGTGGTAGGGAATCTGAACCCCCAAATCCAACGGTTCTAAACTGCCAGGCATTGTTTGTGTTGGGAGGGAAGAGTGTGATAGGAATAGGAATTAGGAATTAGGAATTAGGAATTAGGATAGGAGTGTGGCTGTACGAGAAATGATAATAATAATAATAATAATAAAAATAGTGCTAAATGTGAAGGGTGTGGAAATTCTCTTTAGGTATGTCACGCTTTGCTTTCTCTTATATGAGATGAAACAGAGGAACATACCCAACAGGCAGAGGCGCAGAGACAGAGAGAGACTGACCTCCGTCCTTCACTCCCTGACTCCTTTATCTGACTCGTCTCTCCCCTCTCCCACACGTGTGCGATGGCATCTAACTTGGAATCTAACCCTGGTTGGGGAATGGGATCAGAGAGAAAGGATTGGTCAAACAAAATATGCCACTAATAATGGGGTCCCACATTTACTGCCTAAAATCTTACTCCTGTCTGTGTACATCAACTAATTGCGTCCTCCATTTCCTTTCACTTTTTGCTCATCGACCCCTCTTCTTTTCCTTTCTTTTCATATTCTTCCATCCCTTTCATCTTTGTATTCTATGGGCTTCTTCTTTTTTACGCTCTTTTTGTTCCCTCTTCTTTTCTTTGCTTAGTCTTGACCCTACTACAGTCACAGTCATTGTTTGTTTGGGTATCGATGCGAAAGCTTTACACTGTTCTATTGTCATGTAAGGTATCATCACAAAGAGATCACTGTATCATCACAAAGGGAATTGACTAAAACATTGTTTATTTGCATAACCAATTTACAATAATGTATCATCTTGTCAAAGCTTTTGCAATAAAAAAGAAAGAAAGTAGCAAAGCCTTTTCTAATATTTACAATCAATTTTTAAGGATACGGAAGCCACTTTTTTTTAAAAGAAGAAACAATAATGTAAAATTGATACCATTAATGTCACTTAACCGGTTTAGATTCAAGGAGTTTAGATAAAATTAATTAGTAAGTAGTACTATATTTTATGAATGAGTATATTTAACGAATAAAAAGTAATTAAATTATTATTTTGCAGTTTTCAGATTTCAGAATTCAATTGTGAAAAAAGAAGAAGGAATTTAACGCCAAAATCCCATCCAATCCGGTAACAATTTTAACCTTAAGAAGTTGAAGTGTTTAAAATTATAAAAAGAAGAATCATAAAACAACCAATATTTTTTTGGTAGGATCTTGAAAGAACCCTTTAACATATCAAAGGGTCAAGCAACAACAACCACTATATAATAATACATAGTATCCTTAGCACATAGATTTGGTCATTTTATATTTACTTAAGATTATATAAAGTAATTGTTTTGTTAGTGTCTCAGATTACTATTGAAGGATAAATATGAAAAAATGGATAAAATCTACCCAATGTATAAACTAAATAAATGCACTTTGTCTTAATTGGCAAGCATTTTTTTCTAATCAATTATTTGAACAATTTTTCCTTAAATTGTATGATAATTCTTTCATATTTTATTAAAATTATAAAATAAAGTCTAACAATCAAATGAAAGTATATTTTAGGAAGAATCGAATCCCAATTATTAATTAAGGAAATGAGTGGAGTAATATATTAATTTAGGTCTCTTGAAATACATAATGCATTTTAGAGTATGAAATGCTAAAAAGTTGTCTTCATAAAGTACACACAATAAATTTTTTTTTTTTTTGGATATTAAAAAAATAAAGAAGATAAAAATGAAGGATCTTTTTCTGTATTATTTTGCTAGTTTTTATGGTTGGATGAATAAGTGGAAATGTTAAAAAGAAAACAATAAAGGGAGAATTGGATAATAGATGAAATAAAAGGGGGCAGGATGCAAATATGTTAGAGAACATGATTAGGTTTGAATCGTTTGGTAATAATGTGGAGTCAAAGGTCAAAGATGAAGAGATTAGGAAGGAAAGAGGGGTCCAGGTTGTCTATCAACCTCTTTATTGGGGCAAATACAACTTTCGTGTGGATAACAATAACGGGTAGTGGTCCCTTCTGAGTGGACGCGGTTCGATAAGTGACACCTACATCAGATATTCCTTCATCTTTAATTTTTACTTGCGTCCTTGGGAAAAAAAAAAGGATAAAGGGTAAAAGAAAAAAATAAATAGTGGTGAATTTTTGACAAATTTAATTCGAGTTTAGACAAGTATCTTCAATTGCGATCATTAAAATAAAGAAGGGAGATATTCTTATTATTAACAAAATTTATTATCATTTTAATTATCATTAGATTAGTATTTTTTTTTTCTCTTTAAATTTTTTTCAACATTATATCTTTTTGATTCAATGGTAATTAAGTAGGTAATGCATTAGCAGTAAGATTTTTGGTAATAAGGATATATCTTCTCTTAAAATAATTTTTTTGCAAAAAATAAAAACTATTAGTTAAATTTTTAATGTAAATAGAAAAAACTAAACTTCAGAATCTAGTAGTGTTGAAAAAAAATGGTAATATCGAGTTACGACTCTTTGTTCATGCTAGCATTTTATTTTATTTTTTCTTACACGTACACATCTACAGTTTAATGTCACAACTAAATTATAAAAATTTATAAAAGATGGGACTTTGATAACTCACAATCATCATTATAATTATTGACATCAATAGTGTTGTGACCTTATGTTTATGTTAAAGGTTAGCTCTCCCAAAAATGATTTTAGTTTGTTATCAAAAAAAAAAAAAAATGATTTTAGTTTGTTACAAAAACTTGAATTATCTAGTATTTTCTCTTTTATTTTGAACAATCTATTATCTTTTATACCAAATTGATAAATTATTTCATTTGAATTCTTTTCAAATTAGTTTATATATAAAAAAGCATTGAAATATATAATTAGTTTTAGAATATTTAGTATATAGTTTTGATTCGTTTAATGTGACATTACAAAGTTATGAGTTATTCATTTAAATTGTGTTTTTTTCTTGGTAAACTCTTTTTTAGGGTGCTTTTTTGGTGAATTATTCATATAATTACTTTAGCTTTTGCTTCCTGTGCATCAAATAATAATTTCATTATTATTTATTTTTCGAAATGGTTGAAAATTTTCAAACACTTATTTTCCCCCTTTTTTTTCCCGGATCTGATAGACACTTATTTTCATTGCGGCGACTTTTCAAAAATTGATTTTGTCATTTTGGTAATATTTCAAAATTTCCAAACATTAATGTCTATTATCAATAAAGCATATCTTAAACAGTTTATGGCTTGTCATTTCTTTCAAAATTTTCAATTTAGTCTGAATGGTACTGTGTTTCCATTGAAATTCATGTTGATGGTCCTTGGACCTCCCAACAACTAATAAAGAGAAAGTGTACACAGTCAGCGAACAAATCAAAGCGAAAATATCAATGTTTTAAAAATTAAATGAGATGTTGAACTAGCCATATCTGTGTATTAATTACAAACTATATGATTAAATTGTAGTTGAATTTAATATTCTTTAAATAACAAATATAATTAATTCACAATTTAATCACTTCAACAACTTGTTCCATTCAATTTTTGAAACATTGGAAAAAAGAATCACGTTATTCAAAACATTGATAGTAATATGTTATCAAATGTCAATAGGCAAAATTGGGGATTTGAAATATGTTTTTTATATTCAAATAAATTTCATTTATACATTATTAATCACTGTAGACTACCTAGCAGGATTTTTTTTATTTTTTTTTTAAAAAGCGACAATTACTATGAGTTAAACGATTACACGATTAAAAAAAAAAAAACTTTCTGAACAGAAGTTTACATTCAGCAAAAATAAGCAAGCTCCAATATAAGGGAGCTAATTAAGAGTTATACAAGGTTACAAACGGAGTTTCGTTTTTAACATATTGCAAACAAGAATATTATTCCTAGGGCCAGGATATTCTTACACCGGTGTAAGAGTTAGAAGTCTTACACTCAATCTTGACTATTGATTTACTTGTATTCAATGGCTAATATTACTAAAAAATTAGAGCCCTTAGATATAAGTGAGATTAATGGACAAGATTGAGAGTATAACTTACACCGGTGCAAAATGATCCTGACCCTTATTCCTATCCTAGCTAATAGCTAGTGTGCAACAAACTTAAAGATGTTAATCTAAAGTTTGATTTAAGTATTTTAACTAAGCACGAAAGTCCAACTCTTATTGCTTTCAATTATATTTATTTTTTAAGTATCATGGAATATGACCTCGACATAGGACGAACTCTAATTTTCTAAACTTCTTAAAAACCAGAAAAAGTATGAATTAAAAAATGTTCTCAATCCATCCAACTTTTCCTTAATTTTTTAACAGATTATTATTTCTTATGTTATAGGAGATAATTTTATTTCCTTCACAAATATAAAAGTATGTGATACCTATATTTTCTTTTCTTTTCTCTTTTCTCTTCACATAGATATAAGTCTCACACACTTTTATGTGTATAGAGGAAATAAAATTATCCCCAATAACATAAGAAACATTAATCTTAGTTTTTGAATATTAAAATTTTCATTTAATTCATTGTTTAAAGATAAACTTTATTTTTTTATTGTGGATATCATTGAAATTTTAAAAAGTAAGATATTGAACAAAGTTATCTCTAGAAATTAGAAAACAAATTGAAAAGCAAAGAAAATTTTCTGTACTTATATTTTGTATCATGAAAAGGGAAAACGAGGGTGAAATGCGAGCAATTAAATATGTCCCCTTCTAGACTTCGGTTAATGTTCTCCGCAACTGTTGAAAATAGAAACCAAAAGCGGGAAACAGTTGCATTGTTGGGTGAACAATGTGGTCGGTATTAACTAAGGGAGTGCTAGTAACATTGAGATAAAAAGAAGTTTCTTTCATATACTCTCGCTCTATTATACGAACCTAATCATAACATAAGCAATTAAAATTGACACTAATAATTTACTTTTAGAATAAAATTCAAATCATTCAATATAAATATATTGATGTACACGAAGAATCTCATAAAAAAATTATAGGAAGTTAACCCAATGGTTAAAAAGGTGTGCTTACGTTTAACTATACATATTTTAGAATATAGGTTGGGGCTAATAAGAAAAAGGAATTTAAATATATATATAAAAAAAGTACAACTGTATATAGGGTTTGGTTGAAGGTAAGTACAATGCATATTGCATATTTGTGTTGTTAGGAAGTGGAATAGAGGAAAGCGGTGAGAATTTGGAAGCACGCGTGGGGGAGAGACAAGAGTGTGACCCTGTTGTCTCCGGTCAACCTGGCAATGTTTTGCCGCTACAGCTTCTTCCAAAACACACTGTTTCCTTCAGTGCACGTGTTTCCAGCTGTTTCAGCCTTTCTTTGACTGCATTGTATTTTGTATCCTATATGAAAAATATTTTTGATATTCCAATTATATCAAACACTCAACGTACATTATTTATTATATATGACAATAAATAATATTTCTACATTACTTTTATTTTTATAATTATTTTCATTCATATTCCATATTTTTCTTTTTTGAGAAAAGGAATTGGTACTCTGCTGCACCCAAAATGAGCTCCTACCTTATGCTACGAACATGGAATTTCCATTTAAGGCCTCCAACCTGTATGCCCGACCTCAAATAAAAAGCCCACTACTTGTTCGGGCCGGGAGTAGCATGGCTGCGTGAGTAGTATAACAAAGACTTTTTTAAGAATAAAATACACAACCTTTTTTTTTTTTTTTTCTTATTCAATATTATTGGATATCTCTCATAGTTCGCATGCTAATGATGGTTTTTATTATTGGGGTCAGCAAAAAAACAACTGAAGTCTTCTCCTAGATAAGCGGGCAAGGGTACGGGGGAACCACCTCGGCGAGGTTCGGTGTTCCCAGATCCGAAAAGACTAGGTATTGTTATGGGCCTATGATTTATTGTAATTTTTTATTTTCTTAGTAGTTTAGGCTGGGTCCATAGTCGTTGTTAGGATTTTTTAATCTTATTTATATTTTTTTTGTAAATCGAATGACTTGTAATAAATGACGATGAGATAAATATAGTATAATCAAATTAGACGTAAGTTAAATTTGAATTTGTGTAATTGTCGGTTTGAAACAAATATATTTTTATTGTTCCCCAAAAGAAACCTGGCACAGTGCTCAAATTATCTCGTACAGAGGACACAGCTTAACCATCATATTAAAAGGCCTCCAATTTTATAAAGTTAAGCACTAACGATGCCTCAAAATCTGTGACCTCAGATTACTTAATTGATGAAGAGACCAGAGAAACTACCATAATCAGCTCTGTTCTTTTTATGCACAGCTAATTAAAGGGATCTTAGTGGATGAGGTGCTGGAAAAAGCAAATCAACTGGCTGACTTGTTCATATGATTCATGAGCAAACACTATAAAGTCTAGATACCTTTTAACTATACATTTAGGTTACTACAATAAACAACAAAAGAATAATAAGCTATAAATCTTATTTTTTAGAATATTTCTTATGGCACCATGTCCCACTCGTGGAAAGACTCTGGAAAGTGACCATGAGTGTGGAAACAAAGCAAAGCCTAGTTGGCCTCGTGATTCGTCCTAAGAATTTAATCTTTCAGCTTGATTCGCCCAATCTAATCTGATTTTCTTTTAAAGGTCAAATAATCTAATTTAATCTTTTGACTAATAATTGAACCCACTTTCCACTCTATTCAACCAATTGCTCACCACGTGTTCACTCCTTCAACTTAATCATGTCATACCATTTAACCTTTGTGGATTGGTGGTCCCCTAATAACGTCCATTCTTTCAACTGCATTCTCTGACTCTAACGCCATAGCCACACTTTGAGGTGCTACAGTTCCCAGCAATGCCATTTACGAATAACTTAATTTGAAGGGTTTAGATTTTGTTTTCTCAAGTAAATGGGTAGATTTTATGGGTCTAATTGGTGATAAGCATCGTCAACAAATCAATATCCATTGTATCAAATCATAAAGGAATATTAACAGAAAAGTTGAGACATATCTTTCTCCATAACAGTGAAATAATTTTGATCTTCTCATTTGAAATATGCGATATTTTTTATTTAAATAACCCTAATCCTTATTCTTTAATGTATTGTCTTTCTCTTGATAAGGAAGAAAAACTAAAGTTTCATCATTTGACATATTGGGGACCATAACTTTTACAGTGTTTTTCTTTATTGTTAGGTCAGTAAACTCCCATTATATCTAATTGACCAATACTGGTATCCACTTATTTGAGCTTTTTGACCCTTTTGCCCCTCATTAATTAATTAATAATTATTTTGCCCCTGATTCAAAATTATCCACTTTAATCGATTAATTTGAATATTTAATCGATTAAATGGTTGACTCGAGATTTAATCGATTAAAAAATTATATTGACTTGAAATCCTTTGTTACCTGTTGGGAGATTTAATCGATTAAATAGAGAGATTTAATCGATTAAATGGTCAAAACAGGCAAAAATGGTTGACTCAAGATTTAATCGATTAAATCTCCCAACAGGTAACAAAGGATTTCAAGTCAATATAATTTTTTAATCAATTAAATAGGGAGATTTAATCGATTAAATCTCGAGTCAACCATTTAATCGATTAAATATTCAAATTAATCGATTAAAGAGAGGCAGATTGGTGGATAATTTTGAATCAGAGGCAAAATAATTATTAATTAATTAATGAGGAACAAAAAAGTGAAAAAGCCCACTTATTTATCCCACACTTACTTAGAAATCTATTTGAACATCTTTATGTGATTATTATAATTTATCCAATATATATTAAATAGCATAATATAATTATTAATATAATATATAGCCCACAAATACATTAATAAATATAATTTACTAACGGGTGTCTTTTGAACCGTGCATATCAATAATGAAGGAATGAACTTGCGTTTAATAGTTATGCATGTTACGTGAATGGCTGCATTAGCATATTCAAAGTTTGAAACTGTTGCTGAAAATCCTCCTAAATTAATGAAATGCAACTCTGTCTTATATCCATATCTATAAATTAAGCTATATGGGCGTGCATTTAAAGTGTGGTTAAGTGGAAATTCTAATGTACACTCCAATCGCGGAAGAAAAGGATGCCCCGTCGTGTGCATGAGTGTAATACAACTCAAGCTCAATATCGCTTAGAACTTACTCCTCTACATTAATATTGCATTATTAAGCTTCGAAATTTGCGGATGACATCCCCCCACGTGACCGCGCGTGTGTTTGCAGTTGTCACGGTGATTATGAAACACTTTGGCTGACATCTAATCTGATAAGATATGGGTTTTGTTGTACAAACTCAGCTTATATTTATTTTGTAATCATTTAGTTAAATATCCATTCAGTATAATGACACTTGATATTTTTTAATATCTATTACCAATACTAGATTTTTTAATATCCTTATACAACTTAAAAAAATTCCTCATACCCGCTTTTGGCTTTTAATTTTTTATTATAAAAGAAAAACTCTTATTAAAAAAGTTTTTGTAAAAACTTATTTAGCTTAATTTTTACATAGAAGAAAAACTAAAAACAAATTCCAAAATAGGCCCAGGTCACAATTAATTGAGTCGAATGACAATATTTGACATGCACAACTAAGTGTTAAATACTTGTAAATGGATGACACGTGTTAAAGTAGGGTATGTTTCAACATCCAATTTCAATATATGATGTTTATATAGGGCGTTTGAATGAACTTTATTTTTTAATAATTTTTTTTTTTTAAAAAATGCACTCCGCACTAAAAAAAGTCTTTTTGGATATTTGCTTTGAAAAAATAAATAGAAGTTACAAAAAAATTAAATATCAATTTTTTTTTTAAGCTAAAAATTTTAGATTCTAAAAAATTCAAAAGTCAAAAGTCAATTTTTTTTTAAAAAAATCGAAATAGCTTTAACTTTTATGAAAAAATATTCCTGAAATAAATAAGACATAAAAAAAATCTTTTTACATGCACATCCAAACGGATAACTTCTCAAGTTCTCATATTGTAGCTTCTTTTCTCCCGTATGGTCTCAAAATTAAGTTAGCCTCTGTTTCAAAAGTTCAGACTTCAATAAGAGGATGAAAGTAAGGGATAGTCTTCAATACATCTAAGTTTTTTTTTTTTTGGTCTTTTTTTGGGTGTTGAACAAGTTCAGCTATTATTTTCAACTTTTCTCTTGAAAATAGTTCTCTTTACGGACCTCAGGTTGTGCAGCCTGGTTTCCCTCTTTGTCGTTGGAGGATCGGGTGAGAACCTTCTTTTTTCCTCTGTTTTAGGGTCTTGGGTTATGACATTGGATGGCCCGAACATGTTTATGGTTCATTATTTTGGGCTATAACCTATAAAAAAACCAGATCCTAAGCCCATTAAAAAAAGTATATTATGATCTGATTCTATAGTTCAGGCCTTTAAGTTTGCTCTATGATATAGTGCTACCCTTTTAGTTTTAATGAAACACCTACAGGCTATATGTTGATAACTTTTGATTTTTCATACTAAATTTTCTCAAATCATTCACACATCAAAGTCAAAGGGTTTTATTTATATGTGTTCGTCCAATAGCATAAACTTTTGAAAAAATTGATTAGGTGATAACATATTATGAGAGCTATTAATGTGGGTCATGTGAAGTTGAAAGAAAGAAAAGTTTTGGTTATTGGGTGCGGATTGATGTTTCAGAATGATTTATTTTATTTTGCTGTTATACAAAAAGTGGGATTATGATTTTGGTGAGTTTGGCAACAATTGAGTATTTTGCTTTGTTCTGGATTCGGTTGAAGGATATACGTGATGAAGGAAATCTGGATTTGAGGCGCAGTTTCTTCTCTATCTTCACTTCCCTATTTGTGTCTTCTACACCTCAAATTCACCATGTGTCTTCCCTATTTAGCTAATAATAAATTTATTATTGTTATCAAAAAATACATAAATAAATTTATTATTACATAAATAACATAGTTGGAAAAATAAAAAATACTTGAGTGGTACATAAAAGGGTTCTCTTACATAAGGTGTATCTAAAAATATGTGAAATATATCAAAGCATAAATGTTACTCAGATTGACACCTCATAAATCTAAGTGCTTTGTTAATGATATCATACAACATTACAACCCACCAAATGTTGCACACTGATAATTTCACAATATTAAGTTAGTGGGCCCATTGCATTCCCACCATGACTACAAAATTACAACGACAGCTACCAAAGCTAATCCCCAAAATAAAAAACAAAAGCCACCACAATGTACCAACCCCACACTATCCTAACTAATCAATGTTCACACCCAATTCAGCGTTACCCAAAAAAATGGTTTCTTCACACTCTTTCTCCGAAACTCTTCTACTTGCATTTTATTAAAGGGAAAGGTTTTTCACAATGCCACAAGCATGGCCACGAGAGGAGTAGTAGCAAACCACCACAACAAATCAACTGGCTTGCAATTTCGAATGCCAAAGCTCGAGTCACGAGCTGCCACATGGGGAGATGTTGTATGAGCCTCAGGTAACTGACATGATCCAAATGTCACGTTTGCCTGCACAAATCAAAATTCAGTATATGAAAACTTAGAAGAGGAAGAGAGTGAATGAAAGTAATTGATGCAAACCTTGCAGGAGGCTATTTTTCCACACCCACATACTAGATGACCATTTGCAACATCTAATGCTTCTGGGGCTCCTCCTCCATCGCTCCTCTGAAACATCAATGTAATACAAGTTAATTATATTTACTTACATCACAATTCTCTTACTCTATAAGTTTGCAATATCAACTCAAAAGGCTATTTTTCTCATGGCTAATATATATTTTAACACCTTGTAGAAATCAACAGCTATGAAATTAGCCCAACGTTTGCCGGCTGCTTCATAGCAAGTGTTGACCATGCTAAGCAAAGGAGCTGAATTGTCCTTGCAAGATTTAGTTACATCTGGAAGATCTCTAAAGTAGTTCACTAGGACTAAAGATCTTGATGTTGTGTTCATAGATGGTGATTCTGCACGATTCGGGCATGAACCAGCCTTCATGCCTCCATTTCCATCTGCAAATTGCACTCTCAAACCCCATTAACATTCACCAATATATCCAATTGAAACTTTGTTACCAAAGTAAACTTAAATATTAGGAACATGTAGTACTTACATTGGTTTTCTACTAAATATCGCCACTCATATGCAATCCCTTCAGAAGCTTCCTTAGATGCTTTTGAAGTGAAGACTACTAAGCGCTGGTTCTTCTGGATCATATCATCTACGGTTGGCCAGTTTCCACCATTTTTGGGCATTCGAGACACTGGAAACCAGTATTTTCTCAGTCCAGCAGCATCAAACACCTTTGTTAGACCTTTTGGTGAAGTCACGTAATCCTCAATAATAATAGTAACAATCTCTGATGGGTTTGCTTCAAGAAATGCTTGAATCTCTTTGAGAACATTAATTGCAGGTTGCTGTATGTATGTTCACATTTCAGACAAGTAATAACTATCGAAGTAAATGCATAACTAGATTTCATATTCACAGAGAAATACAAATTCAATTTTGTACTTATATCATACTTAATTTGGAATAGCAACAACTAAACCATTTGTTACTTACAAAAGCTGTGTAGTTGTAACACTGGCCCCCAAATGAGTGACACAGCCAAACATCTTTCTCGAAGTCATACATGTCAAGCATCAACCCTCGTACTCCATTCTGCGAGAGAAATGTGAAATACAAGAATAAGGTGCCAAAGCTCTTGAATTGAAATCATTTATATCCTCAAAAGACCTAATAGTTTGAATTTCTTTTACGCATTAGAATATTAACAAAGGGGTAACTTCTCTTTTATCCTCTTTGTACTATGTATTCTGATTGTTTCGGATAAGTGATGCTATTTGATCTGTGTAAAAGAGGTGAGTAATCTCAAGAAGGTTATCAAATTGCAATTCAAATCATAAAATCATCAATCTAATTTTTGGACCATGAATCATAAGTCATATTGAATGGTGGGATTCAGAGACAAAATGGTTTGAAATATATCATATAAATGATGTATAAATGCCAAGCTATTCAATGAAATTATTTTTACTGTAAGATCAGAAATTAGAAGTCTTCACTTCTGTTTTGCTTATGTTTGAACTTTGACTCTTTAGCTTCCTTCTTCTGCTATATTCGATTAGTTCTAAGTTGTTTCGCGAAAACTGATAATGCTATTTTATTCATTGGTGTGCTTCAGCAACTCTAAACGTGTCATTAAAAAAATTCAAACATTCTCCGACAAAAAAGTTCCATATCACACGAAGTCCCTAACTAATCCAACCAAACTATTAATTACTTGAACTATTCAACCATGTAAAGTAATCCTGGTTGTTCAGTTAATTTAAAATATAAATTCCCACATGCAGCACGTTCTAAGGCTAAACTTTAATTGAAAAATAAAAAATAAAAAATAAAAAAATCGAATAAATAGAAAGTGGGGACCTTCTGTTCTGTTACAACGACCAGAAGGTAGAAGCTTAACTTCCCCGGTAAGAAGACAGAACATAACACAATGAGAGACAGGGCAGCGACAACTGCTTAAGGTTTCATTTTCTTTCCCAATTTTTTTTTTTTTTTTTAGAATTTAAAATTTTCCTAGAAACCAAACACTATAATCTTGAGAGAAATAGAGAAAGTAAAAAAAAATAAAAATGGGATGGAAGAAAACCCACATTAAGCTGACTGGTGATCGTGTCTTGCTGATTCGTGGGAGCCAGAATCACAGAACGAGTCATCGATTTCTGACCCAACCGCGCAAATGAATTATGCGTCGTTAACCATGAATACCGATTAAACGGCAACCCCTTCACCTATTCGAAAAACCGAGACTTTATTAGGTACCACATTCATGGCGCAAGAAAACTCCATAAACGACAATACCCAGAAAGCACAACATAGAAGACACAAAAAAAACATAAAAGTGAGACCTGTGAAGTGGGGTTGATTGGTTGAATACGAGTACACCTCGGTCGCACGTTTCCATTAGCAACGCACGTCTCGCAGTGCAAACCAGAGTCGCAGTTCTTGTCTGCTACGCATAGTTGTCCTTCCTATTAAAATAAGAGAACCAAAAAGGGTTACGGAAAATAACAACAGTACGAAAAAGGGTGTTAAAGGTTGGTGTTTCTCTGTACCTTGAGGGCAAGTGAGGAATGAAGAAAAAGCAAAACGGCGAAGAGGGTAGTTGCAAGAGTTGGGTTCTGCAAAAGAGAAAGAGAGACAGAGAGAGGAAATTGAAGTCTCTGTTTTAGAACAGAGGAAAAACAGAGCATGAAAAAGAAGAAGGGGGAGTTAGATACCTGCATAATTTAGAGGCGTGCCGGAGAGAGAATGTGAGGAAAGATGAACGAAAATGGGGTATCTGTATCAGTAATAAAGAATGAATGCGAAGTTTGATTTCCAAAGAGTGCAACATGTGAACAAGACGTGTGACCCGAAAGTGAACGATTTTGCAGCAGCTTTATCTGTCTTTAAGGACTTAATGGTGTTAACCAGCTGAGTCTTCTCCTAACTAACGAAAAAATCTACAATATTACGGTCGCATATGTACAACCCACTAAGGATATATGTTTTTTTTTTTTTTTTTTTTTTTCAGAAAGAGAAAAAAATATATTTTAATATTAGAAAAAAATATTTATCATTTTAAATCATATAACTTTCTGTTATTTTTAATAAACCTACGTCATTTTAGTGTGTTTTTTCATTTCTTTTCTTTCACTTTTTTTTCTAGTTTTACAAATAAAGTTATATAATTTAAAATGACAAACACTTAACCCTTAATATTATAATTATGGGAAAAGTGTTTGTCATTTTAAATGACTTAAAGTTATGTCATTTTAAGAGAAAGAGGTAGACACAAAATAATATTTTTTATTTAAAATTTAAATAAAAAAACCACCCTCTTTCTCCTCTATAATTTTCATTTTTTATGTTTATCTCCCTCCTAAAATGACATAATTTATGTCATTTAAAATGACAAATACCAAACCCTATAATTATATAGAAAACAATATCTATCCTATTAAATAATATAATTTTATGTCATTTTAGATTTTAACCATTGATTTTCTTCAATTAACGGTTATAATTTATTGATAATCATTAATTAATTAATAAATTTGACCCAATAAAATATAACCGTTGATTGACTGAAATCAACGGTCATGATTTAAAATGACACAAAATTATATCATTTAAAAGAATAATCATTTTTTTCAATTATATATTCTTCAAAATATATAATTTATAATTTCATTTTAAATTACCATAGTACCCAAATGTGTTTACATTACTTCTATATTCTTTGTTTAATAAGAAAAAAAACAAGCAGTTAATTTATGCACTGATAAGCAAATTTGATTTCATAAGTTTAAAGTTTGGTAGTGAATGTAACGAGTTATGACCGTGTGAATTGTGATAATTCATTGGTATAGAGGCCGTTTGTGTAGCATTATTTTCGTAAATGGATATTCTTTCATGTCTCTCATGTCTGAAAAATCACAGCCATGTTAGAGACAAACGACAAAAGGCCCGTTTGTATTCACTTTTTTTAAAAGTCCTTTTTATCACTTTCTTATTTTAAAAGTACTTTTTATAAAAGTTACACTTTTTTAGATTTTTAAAAAAATATTTGATTTTTGAAAAAAATATTTGACTTTTGACTTCTGCTTTTTTGATAAGCTAAAAATTTTAGCTTCCGAAAAAAGTAAGTTTTTGACTTTTTTTATGACTTCTGCTTTTTTTAAAAGCAGGCATCCAAACAGACTTTTTTCGAGAAGTGCTTTTTTTTCTTAAAAAAAGCAGCTTTTGAAAAAAAAAAGCTTATCCAAACTGGCTCAAAATCAATTTTCATTATTTTCACCACGTGTGCACTTCTCGGTGCTATAATTTAGTGAACGGAACTCATTTATCCCTTTTTGTCAAACGCACGTGGCTAAAATCTGGATAATCGTTAAAATGGTTGGTCCAAACGTAAATGACCTTCGCTTGAGCTACTAACTAGGGTATTACCCGTGCATAAAATCAAAAATTTTATTGGTCGTGATTGGTTAATCTTTAAAAGAAATCAAGAATTTCATCTTGCTACGAAGCTCTGATACAATAATAGAGGTATAAATATGAAGAACAAAATAAAAAATGCAAACCTTTTACTTGAAAAATATATGAAATAAAAAAGAACTGTATTTTTATTTTGTGCTATTTTGACGTGGTGGGTCGGCCCTCCAAGCTGAGTCCATTTTTCACTTCTTATTGTTAGCATTTTATATCAGCATATAATAAATTTTTATATTTATCCACACAAGAATATATCATTATATTTTAGCTTGTCCTTTGATCATTCCAAAATACAATACTATACTTTAGCTTGTCTTGTGGTCATTCAAAAATTATAAAGTTTGACTTGACTTCTTTTAGTATTTTTCGGAGATGAACTTTCATTTATTACACTCAGACTTACAAAATAATAATAAATAATTATTTTTTGCAAGAATTTGTGTTATTAATATTTGAAATTTTACATATTTGTATTTACAAAAATTAAAATCAGATTTAGAAATTTAAAAAATAAAAGAAGAAGGATAAAATTTTAATTTAATTATAAAAATGTGTTGGAAGGCGAGGCGGGCAGGCCTTCCGGGACAAGCCCAGTTTGTCACATTTAACTTTCAGCATTTTATGTAAATAATTATTTTTTTGCAAGGATTGGTGTCCTTAGTATTGTGAATTTTATAAATTTGTATTTACAAAAATTGAAATCAGATTTAGGAATTTAATTATAAAATAAGAAGTATGAAATTTTAATTTAATTATAAAAATAAGTTGGTGTGCCCGGCCCGGCCGCCTCTAACTATCAGCATGTAATAGATTTTTATATTTATCCATACAAAAAAGTTCTTACAGTTGCATTTAGTTTTTTATATTTTTCCTCAGAGATGATTTATCACGATCAGATTTATAAAATAGTAATAAAATAATTATTTTTTGTAAGAATTTGTATCGTTAGTATTTGAAATTTTACAAATTTATATTTACAAAAATTAAAATCAGATTTAGGAATTTAATTATAAAAGAAGAAGAATAAATTTTTTATTTAATTATAAAAATGTGTTGGTGAGCTGGCTCTCCGGGCAGAGCTTAATTTGCCACCTATAACTGTCAGTATGTAATAAGTTTTTATATTTATCCATAAAAAAAACTCTTATAGTTACGTCTAGATTTTTATATTTTAACTCAGAGATGAATCTTTATTTATTACAATCAGATTTACAAAATAATAATATATAATTACTTTTTTGTAAGAATTTGTATCGTTAGTATTTGAAATTTTACAAATTTGTATTTACAAAAAAATTTAAATATTGAGAGGTCGAATGACTTTGAATTATACAGCCTCCTGCCGTGTTAATGTTATGCGTAGAAGCAAATGTTTATTTCTTCGTGCAAAAAAAAAGTTAAGGGTTTTATTGTCTATCCCGACATGTTAAAGATAGAATATACTCCCCTCACCAAAAAAAAAGATAGAATATACTCTCAATTTTACTCTTCAAATATTAGAGTGTCGTATTATTAGTATTTTAAATGTTTTATAATCAAATTAGTTACTTAAATATCAAAATGTTATTATTTTAATTTTCTATTTTTTTTCACTAAAATAAGTTCCCATAGATATAAAATTACCACTAATTTATGTGTATTGAAAATTAAATAGTAATACAAAATTACAAATTTGAGAAAATTACTTAGGGACTGATGTGCTGGCTCCGTACAAGTATTTTTGACTAAACAATCAATTTGATAAAATAAAATAAAAAATCTGTATAGGACTTCTTTAACAAAACTTTAATTTTTAAAGTACTAATTTAGTGATTAACAGTCTTAATTTAAACAACTAATATGACGATAATATCTTAATTTTTGGAAGACTAATTGAAAGTTTATTCAAGAAGGTATTTTATTTCTTGAAGCAATTTTTGTTCGAACTCTTTTTGAAGCTTCGCTAACTCAAGTCTCCTAAACATGACAAAAATTGCTTTGCCGTAAGGTTATAGCCCTCAAACATGAGATGACTAGATCCTAGATTGCTTCACTTCATAGTTGGAGAGCCTTCACAAACTAAAAAGTTCAAAACTTTATCCTTTTAAAAACTTTGCTGTCTCACTATATGCGGAAGTGTTGTTGCGTGCATAAATATAACATATATATGTAGTTAAATTAAGGCCAGAAAATAAGGGGAAATTTCGGTTTGCGTGGCTTTTAGTTCAGGTGAGGCAAGGACTCAAGCATTCGTTTGCATGGCGGCCAACAAAAGCATATTCGCATAAAGAACTTTGGATAGTTATTGTGAACCAATTCCATGACGCTACGCTATGATTCAAACTAATATGTCCTCTTCTATGCGGATTCATTCTTCCTACTTTATGTTCATGTACATGGATGTGAGTCATTCTAGTTTTTTCTCTTTTGGCCTGATGCGTTTAAGATTCAAACCCAAGTAATTAATGGATAAGCACACCTCCTTAACCACACTAGGCCAACCATTGGATCATATAGTTTTAACTCTTACAATTGTACCTATTGATGATTAAGCTCTTTGCTAACTTAATACGTTTCAATCCAATGCATCACTACCTAAGTAGCAGTACACATCAAACAGTCAAGGTATAAAGAAATTACCAAAATGCAAGTATATACAATCGAGTGTTAAGAGTAACTAATAATAGGTAACCGGAACTTATTTTTATAGCTTATTAATAATTAGGAGGATTTAAATATGGGATATACCATCTCAACTATCTTTATTATTTTTCTCTTATTGAAATTATGATATAATGGTGTTAGAGAATAATAAATAAAGTTAGGTTGACAAAAAATAAATAGAATAACCTATTCTTTTAAAAATACTTATTACGTATGAGTCTATGATTATAGAACGTCTTATTGAGTGTAAAATAATTTATCAGTGGCCCAAAAAATTCAATTTATCTCCTTAATTAATTATGGGGAAAAATATACTTATCACCAAAAAAACTTACCACCTTTACAACTAATCTAATCATCATTGATTTTCGTTAATCTAACGGTTATAATTTATTAAAAATTATTATGAATTAATAATTAATTAATAAATGTGATCTAATATTTCCAATAAATTATAATCGTTAGATTGACAAAAATCAACAGTAATTAGATTGGTCGTAAATATGGTAAAAAAAATTTATGGTAAGTATATTATTCCCCATTAATTATACATTATTTTAAAAAAGATTTTTATTTATTTTTAATAAACTTTAGATATATCTACCTAATAAGATTTTAATCCTTAATCCTAATTTTAAGTTTCATAGGAATAAATTTTTGGTACTACTACTGTACCTAGATTCAGTGCATCTCATCAATAAGAGCATTACACATCAGAAGAGAGAGAAAAAATTTGACAAAAAAACAAATTTTAATTGACATATAATATTTTTATTGATGAGATATACTGAATGAATCTTTGGTTATCAAACATTTATTCGTTTCATACGCATCATTTGATGGCTGTGGATCAACTCCAACGTCTTTTTCTTTTATTATTTTAATATAAAACATGAATATATTAAGGTGTGAAACCGTTTCAAAAGAACCAAGTGCAGTGGCGAATGCCACCAATATAAGCTAACGTAAGGAATTCTGACGTTGATTTGAAATGGAATTTCAAAACATCATTACTGATGTCATTCATTTTCTGATTGGACTAATCTTTTCCGAATAAAATTTTCGTTCTTTGTGAGTTGCAATCAAAGTAAAGCCAATTGCTTCTTATCCAAAAGAAAAAAGAAAAAGTAAAGCCAATTGCCCTATATATTCCAAAGAAGGTATCAGCACTTTTTAATTTAAATTTTTTTAACGCATTAATTATTTATTGAGTGAAATATTTTATTTTATTGTTTTGGTATAACCTGGAGGGTATTCTCATCCAACCTCCTCCGGTCACTTTGTTCTTAAAATACGGCCCAAAGACAACCCTCTTCTTGGAACAGCGGATGCATTGAGCTTCGTTACAAGAAGAAGGATGAAACTAGTCTCCCTTCGAGGAGAGAGACACGTCTTCTGACCTTCAAAAATTTGTCAAGAATTTACTTAAAATAGAGTTTGAATTGGAAGTTCAAATAGAACGAAATATTTCAAATAGAGTGTGGAGCCATATTATTTACCGAAACAATTATAAAATTTTATTTTTAATAATAAATAGTGTGTTATTACTTATTAGCATTCTTCCTACTATTAATTGGAAATACAGTGTTTTCATTTTCACTGAATATTTCTATCCAATCCCTTTTAAACTAAACATAAAGAACATGAGTAGAAAGTCTCATGACTGGGACTCATTGGAAGAATGGTTTAATCCAGGCTAAGAGGTGCATGAAGCTCCAAATTCAAATTTGATGCAAATACTAATATAGTTCTAGTTAATATAGGAAATTCACACGGTCTTTACAGTTTTTTTTTTAAGGTCTTTTATAGTTATAACATCACTTTATACACTCAACTATAGACTACAAATATATAAAAGGGGATATAAACTGTCAAAAACTGCTAGCACCCATATTCTCAAGCATGTAAGATCTTCATTCTAGGTAACGGAAAAAAAAGTGACATAAACAAGTTTCATTCATTGTGTACCTCCCAAATGAGTGAGATGAGCCATGTTTCCTCACGCCCCATGCAAGTTTTGATTTGCCACATCTAATGCTTCAGGGGCTCCCCCACCATCGCCTCTCTGAATGTTCCATCCACAAATTAAATCCAATGAATAAAATGTACCAATTTGTATAGCCTATGCTCTTTAGTTATGGACATAAAAATGGTTCTAAAATTTTACCTTGTAAAAGTCAACAGCAATGAAGTTAGGCCATCGGTTACCCGCAGCTGTGAAGCAAATATTCATCATGCTAATCAATGGATATGAGTTATCCCTGCAAGCTTCTTCAGAATCTCTGACATTTCGAAAGTAGTTCATTAGGACTAGTGACTTTGTGCTTGTGTTCATTGGAAATGATTCTTCTCGATTTGGACAAGAACTTTCCCTCATCCCATCATTTCCATCTGCAATTTTGAAACTCATCAGAATTAACTCAAATGTAGAATGTATGTAATAATATAATTTGATCATAGAGGAAATAATATAGGACTTGCATTGATTTTCTACAACATAATTCCATTCATAGGCAATTTTTTCAGAAGCCTCCTTAGCTGGATTTGAAGTGAACACAAGTAGCCTATGATTCTTTCTTATCATTTCTATGACTGTTGGCCAATTGCTACCATTCCTGGGCATTTTAGATACTGGAAACCAGAATTTCCTCAACTTAGCTCTATCAAACAACTTGTTCACACCATTTGGTGACGTCACATGATCCGCAATGAAAATGGTGATAATCTCTGTTGGGTGTGCTACAAGGAATGCCTTAATCTCTTTCAGAACATTTATAGCTTGTTGCTGTTAAAATCAGATTTCATAGACCAAAATCAGTGCTCTGAAGAATATGAAAGAAATTAGTACAGTTTCACTATTCATAAAATCTCACGGATCTCTTACAAAGGCTGTAAATTGGTTGCACTGCCCATGACACAACCAAATGTCATCTTTGTGATCGTACATATCCAGCATTAGTCCTCTCACACCATTCTGCAACAGAAAATGGCTTATAAAAATTATATTTCTGCACATATATATGAACTTATTTTTAGAACTAAAATGGCATTTATCCTAACAATTGACATAGTTCTTCAAAGATAATTTTTGTCCCCAATAAACAAAATATAGCCCTTTTTCCAGTGGAAGTAGAATGTATAGAAACTTGGTGCCTCCAACCCCTTTATTTTGATTCATGAAGTCTTTTGATTTTACTATATAGTTTTTTTCTTTCCCAAATTTTACAAAATAGTTTGTGACTTCATTCTTCTTCTCGTAAGACTAAGGAGAGAGATATGTGTAACATACTTTTAGCTGATCTGTAATGGTGTCTTCCTGGTTCGTGATAGCCAAAATTGGAAAACCTGTACTCGAGTTCACTCCCCTCCTCGCAAATGAGTTGTGTGTTGTAAGCCATGAGTACCGATTGAATGGAAGCTCCTTCACCTATATATATATACATCATTATTCATAATAATCTCATAAACAATTTATTAGAAGTATGGGGAAAAAATGAAGAAAATGAGACAAGGATTAAGGACCCTTGAAATAGGACTTGCAGTATGAATTCGTGTACATCGGTTTCGCGAGTTGCACTCCATGCACTGCAGCCCCAAGTCACAATCATTCGTGTCTCGGGAGCATGTTTCTCCAACCTGTTAGAAAATGTTTCTCATAGAGAAACGAAAGTCAACTTAAAAATGATGAGTGAATTAGCTTATTTTATGAACTAGATAATGTTTAAATGATAATTGTTAGAAATTATTAGCCTTTTGAGCAAGCTATACAATTAAAGGTATATTTTTATGAAAAGAAAGATGCAAAGAAAAAGAAGCACAACAATTGTCAGCCACAAAAGAGAAGAGGAAGATCTAGCAAAGGATGTGGGAGATTCAAATCAAACCAAGAAAGGCTATGAAACAATGATAAGACTACTCCTTAGTGCTCTATTTGCAAGAAAGAAAAAAAAAAAAATTTGGCAGCAACCAATGTTGGTTTAGACAATGCAATTGCTGCAGAAACTCAGATCACTAGGTGATAAACTATCCAATGAAGGATAAGAACAAAGTTCATTTTTTCAGATAACACAGAAGGCATATCAGAGCATATTTTGTGTGTGTCTAGAACCTCAAAAACGAAGGAGACTTATATGTTGATAATGACTGCAATATTCATGACAGAAATCAAGGAGAATTTTGTCTCATTGGATGAGAAATTCAAGTCTTAAGTGAAGTTTGAAGATGACAATTCTGTGAATGGGGGAAGAACTCAAGAAGATAATGATGTGTCAATTTGAGATGACAGACTCGGGCCTTAAGAAGTATTTTCTTGGCATGCAATTAAAGGAAGAATATGCATGGGAGAATTTTTCTTTCTCAATATATATATGTTGCAAATTTATTAAAGTTTTGCATGACAGGACGCAAACTAGCACATGCTCACAGGACTTAGAAGAATTTTGAAGGATATGAAGCAAGACCAATGGTCTTCAACTATAACTTTTTATGACAACATGTCCTCAATAGCAATGACCAAGAATCATGTTTTTTCATTCATGTTTCATTTTATTTGAGAGAAGATTGAAGAAGAAGAGATTTAGCTTAAGTTTTGCAAATCTAAAGACCAAGTTGCTTATATCTTCACTAAGCCTACTTCCTAAGACAAGTTTTTGTCTTTTTTCACTTTTGTGACAAACTTGGAATTCTATAATTTTCAAAATTAGGAGGGAGTCTTAGAAATTAATTCTGAAATTTCTTGAAACATGAATCGTGGTGCATGTTTTTATTGCATAAATCCAAGAACTAGTTCCTAGAATCAAGACACTCAATATTTATGGTAAGAGTTCTATATAAGTAGGTGTTGTATGAATTGCAAAGTAAGATACAAAAAGATAATAAGGAGTTTCATTTCATCTCCTTGCTGCTAAGATCCTACACCTACCACACCTTCTTTTATCTACATAATCTAATATTTTCTACTGATAATAAAGTACCTTGAGAGCAATGTAACAACCAAATACAAGACTTGTGCTAACCAAAGTGGCAACAAGAAGGTAGTTCTGCAGAAAAATAAGGATGAAAGAGTGAAATACAGGCAACGGCAGAGCAGGAAGAATGTGATTGTAATTGCACGTACCTCCATTGGCTATTCTGGGTTCTGTTTAACAAACAACACCAGATTACACATTACATAGGCAAGCTACTATTACAGATTATATATAGATTGGAAATGAAACTTTAAATATTTGAATGGCTACAATTTAGAATATCTAGGACTTCATTTATCTATATTTTATTCACAAAACTTTCTCTTAATTTACTTATGCGCAAATTGATTGTGTCTTTGTAGCTGAAATTTGAGGTTTTTGCCTTTTTGAGTTCCCATTCGATCGTTCCATAGCATTTGTCTAAAGCAATTCCAAAGGGTTATGCAGATTAAAATAATTTAGGAATGCTTGGTCTTATGATAGCTCAGTTGTGTCATAAAAAATTAAAATTAGTATCAAGAAACAATGTAGGTAACCCAAAAGAACAAAAAAGGGAAGAAAAATCACAAAAAATAAAAAGGCATTGTTCAATTATTATGTGACACACCTATAGGACTAGGAGTAACGTAAGCTATTCCTTTTTTTCCAGAGGCAAAACAAAAAACGAACAAATATATATATATATATATTTACAGTTGTTCATGACTCTATACGATATATATAAGTAACCACTCTACATGATATATACTGGTCTAAAAATGCATCACTATCTACCTTGAATGAAAAATCTTTTTTTTTTTTTTGGTTGTAAAAATATTATTTGTTTCTAATGGTTGTTGTTTAGAGGTATACGTGGCTACTTCTTCCAATAAAAAACCTCGTCTTCATATAGAATATACTTTTATATTCATTAGATTTTTTTGTTTTGTTTATATCATTAGATTTTTTTCGTGTTTTCACATTTGAATAATACAAATCCATCTTGTCTAGAATGTTCCCAAATGAACAGCTGGATATATAATTATAAATAATGCTTGAAAAAAAAAATGCTCCAACTTTATTCACTCATGAATAGAGCCAGTAAAACAGGTTCGGTTCGGCGGGCCAACCTGTTCAACCCATCAAACGGAGTGGGACGAGCTCATTTTTTGGCGGGTCGATAGTGGGCATAGGCGGGCCAGTGTAAAATAGGCTCGGGCTGACAGGCTAACTCGCCCAACCCGCCAAACGGGACTGGACGGGTTGAATTTTCCAGCCCACTTTCAAAAGCAGGGCGAGACGGACTAACTCATTTTTTGGCGAGTTGATAGCGGAATGGGGCGGAGCGAACTGACTCATTTTTTAACGGATTAATGGCGAGATGAGGCGGGGCGGGCCCTTTTGTCCACCTCTACTCACGAATATATGTTTTGAATGTATTAGGCTATTAGCTACTTATGTACTAAGGATAGAAATGCTTAGCCTCTTGATAAGATAGATCGGCCATTGCGATTATGGTTTCACTAAAAATACATTAGGAAAAGGGCCATTGTGATTATATTTATGCTTTTGTTTATTTTTGTTTTTTTTTAATTCTTAGATGGGCCGAATTTAAGGGACTAATAATTAGCGGAATGATAATTTATTTTTTGTAACAAAAAATAAATTAACGAAATAGTAGCTAATATGCTGCTGATATTGATTTGCAACCATTATCAACAAGAGCACACTTTCATGTAATATACCCAAGTCACAAGTCCTTGAGGATGAAGATAATAGGAATTGTTTAGCCAAAAACAGATGAAGATAGCTGGCACACATATTGTTAATTATTATATTGTACCTAATCATATTGATTCTGTCTTGTTGGCATTTTCTTTTCCTAAACAATTTTGTTTTGCACATCAACCAACATTCACATTTCTTAATTGATACCTGTGTGAATTGTGGTTAAGATTCATTCCCTTAGCTTTGCTGGAGTTTGTAGACAAATGTCAAATGAAGTTCTTAAGAAATTTTTAAAAAAAGAAGGGACCACCTACTGAAATAGGTTTTGAAAAAAGATCACATGAAAACTCATAAAAATGGAGAAAGGAGAGAAAAAATAAAATAAAAGATAACGTATAATTTTATTTTTTAACATTCAACTAGTGACGTTTTATACATTTTTTTTTTGGATTACTTTATACATTTTTTTTTTGTATAACTAATATCATATAATTTGAGAAGAAAGATCCGTTTACAAATTTTTTTTAAATTTTTTTACAAATTACACTATGTTCTCCCGAGAGAGCATAATGTAAGGAGTGTTCTCTCGAGAGAAGATAATGTAATTTGTAAACAAAAAAGTTTGTAAATATAACTTACTCCATAATTTGATAATAAAATTATTTAGACACGTCACAGAAACAAATCCCCCATTCTATGCCATTGGGTGCTGCCTGCGGCAACTATATGCAACGCAACAAGAACAATACATTAGAACACATGCTTGTACATATTTCATAGGTCCCGCAGAACCTCACATGTTAGGTGAAGCATCATATATTTGTATGATTACGATCTGATGCAGACTTGTGAGGCCCTCATAGTCTAAACAAAACCGAAAGAAATACCAATAACCACGTAAAGGATTAAGCTTTTACAGCATGTAAGAAAAGAATCTATCTGTCTGGACCCTCGAGTGGTTTTATACAAATTTTAAGTACCAAAAAATATTTTATACTAATCACTTGTAACAACTCATTTAGCTATTAGATTAAAGTACTAAAAGAGGAAATGGGAGGTATTTGAAGCTTTAACAATGATAAAAAAAAGTAAGAAGGCAAAACAAAGCTCCAATTTCATGCCAAAAAGGAAGTTACATTGTCACCCCCACATACACACTAAAATAAATAACAAAGCAAAATTTATAAAATATTGACATATTTACTCTTATAAAATACCCACATAAATGCAGCTGTGATAGGAACTGTGTCCTACACTACACTACATATTTGTCTGAACTCTTTTGGACATACTTAGTCACAGTACTCTTTTGTATTAATATATTCAACAATTTTAATTTTTAAAGTTAATTTAATAATTCATTTTCAACTACTTTTATTTCATGTTAAATCTAAGTCTAATACACCACCACCACTACTACTACCCGTTTTTTTTTTTTTTGGAGTTTCTTTTTGTTCATAATAGTATGGGTTTTGCATCTATCATTTAACATAACCACAACAATTTTTCTACACACACAACATTTTGTGGGACTCACAATTTTTAAAACCAAAAAAAAAAAAAAATTCTGACACACAAAACGAATCTCTGTAACTTAATAGAATCAATTTTCTTACGAGATAACTTCTATAAAACCCTAATAGCATTAGGCATTAGCTATGAATTTTGAGCAATAATCACATGATATTTTCCGAGGGAGTGGCATTTTATGAGGAAAGTGAAAGGGAAAACTCTGTCCCTCTCTGGAACCTAAACCAGATAAAGGTGAACCCCACGAAAGCATCAAACAAAAAATTTGTTCTTCTTCTTCATCAGTGCGCATTTATTGAGAGCCAAACACTAGTACAAAACCCTCTCTCTCCCTCTCTCTCTCACCACGCACACCCACACGCCCATACTTACCCACCAGTCTTTCTGAAAAGTCTTAAAACCTATTGTAAATGGTGTTCCCAAAATGAGTTAACATAGACTCTTCTTGTACCTTCATGCCCTTTAATGTGTTCAACTTTCTTCTCTTCCAACTCCACTATGCTCTGCGTTCTTGCCTCCTTGTTGGGATTGTTCGGTTTTCTTGGAATGGAGCTTCCTGTCATAATGGCTGGTTAGTTCATTGAAAAGTTCTTACCTTTCTTAGCTCTGCTTCAATGTCTTCTATACCCATGTGCCTTTTTTTTATTTATTCTGAGACTGAGTAGACAACTAGTGCATTGATTTGAAATTGTGAAGTTAAGTGTGAATGAAAATGGGTATTTAATAATGTGAATATGAAGTATGAAACTTGCTCTATCTTATATTCTTGCCGCATTTACACAATCGTGATAATTGGTGATTGCTCACTCCTACTTTGCATTCATGACCTAATCAAGTCATTATTGCCCTTTGTTTGGGAAACAAAAATAGGAGAGAAGGAAAGTGAAAGGATTGACAAGTGTCAATGAATCTAAAACATGTTACATGCATTGTCAATAATTACTAACATTTCTCTCAACTTCTTTCCCTTTTTATTTTATTTTATTTTTGCGAAAACAAAGTTGCATGAACGCTGGAAAAATTATCTTAATGGATTTGTCGTCATAATGAAAGCTTCTACCTCTAGAATGGTTGCAGAAATCAATATAGGAATATTTAAATGAACTCCAGATTTATACCGTCGCAAAATTACAGCTACTACTCTAGGTGTGTTGATAGTGGTCCCTGGGTTACCATCTCAAGAGTAGAGCAACATTTGGCTGCGTTCAATCTAGACTAGTAATTACATAAGCCTACCCTTGCGCATTTTACATCCTCTGTTGTACTTTTTTACTGGTATAAAGTACATAAAATGGAAGTGTTCAGACTTGTGATGAAATTTAATGCATGTTATTAGATACAAAATCATTCATGAGCCTTCACTTAATAGTTTAAGCTTTTAAGGGAGTTGGTTCATGATCAAATAGTCAAGAGTTTGATCTTTGCTGCCCCCATAATTGTAATTAATTTATAATTTCAGAGCAAGGTTTTACTGGGCTTGTATTTTGTCCATGCTTTGAGTTCAAAGGGCTTTTGCTGGAAGGGGTATGTTAGGGATATAAACCATTTCTGGGCCTGCACTTGACATATTAATATTTTAGGAACCTTGACACATAACATACTCTCTTAGTTTGTTCCTCTGAAGGATAATATGTAAATTTAAGATCTTGTTGCGTTCTGGTTATGACAATGCTCTGAAGTAAAAATATAATCTATAAAGCAATTCCCAGTCCATGTTTATTTCAATATTATATGCTAACTTCTCATGCGTTTTCTCCTGTGTTAGAGTGGTAATATCAAAATATATGCTGTGCACAAAAAAGATGTATGGCTCTGAACATCAGACTTAGAGCTTTAATTGAAAACCTAATCATTTGATTCATTTCATTAAGTCATATGCTCTTCCCCAATATTTTCCCTCATCCAAGATTTATCCAAGTGAAATTATGGCTTGGTTAGGGAGCCAAAGGCTTTCATGTTGCACATATTGGGACTGGAAAAAGTAAAGGTAATCAAAGAAGGATGTATTCAAAACTAATACAGCAAGAGCTTTATCTCGTACGTCCTGAATACTGTCACGGAATCAGTATATATTTAGAGAACTGCAGCCGCATATTGACCTTATGGGAGTTAACAAAACTGGTTAATCTTTTAAAATGTACTAATACTAAACTGTTGGCATTGCAGTGAAGGATTATAAATGTGATTTAGCATCTAATACTGCTGCTCCTTCTTTTGCAGATTGCCCTTTGAATTTTACTGTTTCAAATTTTACTCTGGCATCCTCTATATGCTCACACGAAGGTGACAGGGGAAATTGTTGCCGCTACATTAATGCTAACATTGCAATTTCAGTTGCTCGTTTTGCTAATGCAACAAGCAAGCTAGGGGTCCCTCCAGATGCCTCTGACATCTGCCTCCAATCCATATATCAGACTTTACAACTTTATGGAGTTGCACAAAATGCAACAGTTTTTTGTGGTTTTGGGACAAAAATTCCTGTTAATTATGAATGCAAGGGCCGAACTAGTGTCGTGCATATGCTTCAATCTCCCAGATTTACGGAGGTCACAGAAAATTGCAAAGTGCCACTTGCAGATGAAAGTAAATGTAAGAAATGCTTAAATGCCGGCATTGTTTATCTGCATCATCTAGGAATTGAAGATAATATAACACTGAGTACTTGTCGCGATGCCACTTTTGCTGCACTAGCAAGCCAAGTTGATGAGAAATCTACTATTGACATCGCAAGTTGTTTCTTTGGGGTTCAAGGACTTCTCCGGCCTCCTGGTAAGAACAGTTTTAGATTAAAAGTTTTAACGATAATTATTGTGATGTTCTCTCTCGTCAGTTCCCTCTGTGTGCAGGAGTTCATACATTTATTAATGCTACTACGTACATAGTTATATGTATGTTATGTATGTGACTTATTAAGATGGGAAGCTAATAAGATTGGGTGAGATCTCTATTTTAGAATGTTATAGATCCTTCTCATAATAGCTTCTCGCCAAATAAGCGATGGTTGCACAAATCCCATTCCGCTGGTATGTCAAGGCATGAATGGAAAACAGTATTCAAAATTCATTCTAAAGCTTAATTATGCTTGGAAAACGGGATAAAGTCTAGTTCTATCCATATATGTGTGCCAAATGACTGATCTTTTATTTTATTTTTTCCCATCAAATATTTATTTAAAGTATACAATGAAGACTCTGTATTGTTACTGATAGAGTAAAACTTAACCGATCACATTTTTCCAACTGTGATGCTAGTTTCAGAGTCATCCCCATCCTTGCCTACTCCTGAGGCTTCTCCAAGTCCACATGTTGCTGATAGTCCAAGTCAACTATTGTTAGGTGTACCTTTTAAGGGAAACCATCATTCATATCACCTGACATTAGTTCCAGGTATTGCTATTGCAGTCACAGCTGTTGCTATTATGACGCTCATAGTCTTGATAGTTCTAATTCGCCAGAAAAGCAGAGAGCTAGATGAGCCTGATAATTTTGGTAAAACCTGTTCGAAAACCTTACCTCCTTGTTCAACATGGAAATTTCAGGAAGGTAAGGTTAGGGTTTATCTCTTTTGTTCTGTTTATTTTATTTCTTATTATGACATGTGAAAACCAGCGCTTTATTTATTAATTTTTTTCTTGGATCTTTTGCTTCTTTTTTTTGGTGGGGGGTGGGGGGGTGTTATGCAGGTTCATCAATGTTCCGAAAATTCAACTACAGGGAGATAAAGAAGGCAACAGAGGATTTTAGCACCATCATTGGCCAAGGGGGATTTGGAACAGTGTATAAAGCTCATTTTAGTGATGGCCTGGTGGCAGCAGTAAAGCGGATGAACAGAATCTCTGAGCAGGGGGAGGATGAGTTCTGCAGAGAAATTGAGCTTCTTGCTCGGCTGCACCATCGTCATCTTGTTGCTTTAAGAGGCTTTTGCATTAAAAAGCATGAGAGGTATCTGTTTCCATGTGCTTACTTATGTTCTTCAACATCATATGCCTGCAAATCAAACTCTTCTACATGTCTGATGGCAGGTTTCTGTTGTATGAGTACATGGGAAATGGAAGCTTAAAAGACCATCTTCATTGTATGCCTTTCAATATCTATACATTGTTATCAATACCATAGGATATTATTTGGTCGGATTACAAATGGAACCTCAATCTCCCTCTCTCATGTGCATTTTTCCTTGTTCATGTGGATCTTGTGTGCTTTTCTGCATCTTTTTCTAACTCATAGCACCTTCAGCCATACTGTACATGACAATAATACATATTATGCAACAAAATAATAACATCAAAGTAGTGCTGAAAAGATCGCTGTGTTAGCTTGTTTCCCCTATTAACCCCTTATTCTCATTTTGATATATTTTGTTGATTTGTACAGCCCCTGGTAAAACACCTTTAAGTTGGGGAGCTAGAATCCAAATTGCCATTGACGTGGCTAATGCCCTGGTATTTTCTCTAACTATGATTGATTGCTTTAGTTTCAAGCTTTTTCAGAATTGACTGGCTGACAGCTTTTAATACTTTCACTTTTATTTTTATTCTTTTAATAACTTTATAGATTTTATTTTCAATCTCATTTTCTCTCACGTGCAGGAATACCTTCATTTCTATTGTGATCCTCCTCTGTGTCACAGAGACATTAAGTCTAGCAACACTTTATTGGATGAGAACTTTGTTGCTAAGGTTGGATGCTTCTCTGATTGTATATCATCATTTCACTTGTTAATATTCATTGTCTTTTTGTAGTCAGATAGTTCAAGACAGCGCTAAACTTATATGTTATACATGGATAGTGCAAATTTAAACTGTCCCATTAGATGCTGTCAAGTGTTTACTAATTTCTTTTTCACATGTTACACCATTTCATAGATAGCTGATTTTGGCCTTGCACAAGCTTCAAAAGATGGTTCGATAAGCTTTGAACCTGTAAACACCGAAATCCGGGGAACTCCAGGTATAAAGTTCTTTTCTTCTTAATTGTATTTCAGTTAGCTGATTTTGGCCTTGTAAATGCTTCAAAAGATGGTTCTATATCTGGGGAACTCCAGGTATAAACCCTCTATCATTGATACTACTGAATTCCAGATGTTAATTGCATTCCAGGTTATATGGATCCTGAATATGTTGTTACTCAAGAGCTCACTGAGAAAAGCGATATATACAGTTTTGGAGTGTTACTACTGGAAATTGTGACAGGAAGACGAGCTATTCAAGATAATAAGAATTTGGTAGAATGGGCCCAACCATACATGGAATCAGAAACAAGACTATTGGAGCTAGTAGATCCCAATGTGAGGGAGTCTTTTGACTTGGATCAGCTCCAAACAGTAATTTCTATAGTAGGATGGTGCACCCAAAGAGAAGGAAGAGCAAGGCCTTCAATAAAACAGGTCCTCAGGCTTCTTTATGAGACATCAGAACCAATGCACAGTGAGTTTCTACAAGCTGTTGAAGAATGTCAGGGAAATCAGCAGAGAGGCAGAAGAAGCAAAGGGAAAATGCTCAGAAACGAAGCAATTTTTAACAGCGGGGATGGAAGATATCTTGCTTCATCTTCAAGTACATCTCGTTCATATTGCAGTAGAAGCTTTTTGCTTGAGAATGGCTCTCCAGAGTCCCCGTCAAATATATTCTCAGTCTGAAACATTCATTAGGTTCTTCAAGTTTAATGGAGTTTCTCATTTACTTACTGACTTCAACTTTGTGGATTTGTTAGAAGTAGGAAAACTCTTAAAGCGTCCATATGTTAAAGTCTTGGGAGAGATTAGAATATAGTACTTTCTTTGCTTCTATCATCCGCATTGGCTTGCAGTTGCAAATAGTTTAACTAAAGAAACATGAGCAATGTTTAATTGTTTATCGATATAACACTTTTTAAGAATTGTTTCAAGATTACCTTTTAAATCTACAAATTACAATGCCCTGTAACTGAGGCTTTTTCATTGACAAATTTCAAGTCTATAGGCATGCATGCAGTTTCTTCTTTGCTAGGCGTGTTTCCGAAGGGTAAGCTCCAGGTACAGGTGTAACTCTGTATGAGAAGCTGCAAACTTGCAATACATAAACCCTGTAACTTTGTTTATTAACGGGGTGTATTGGATTGAGATTTTAAAGATTTTAATTGATTGTTTTTGGACCCAAAAAAAATCATTGGTATTCAAGTAGGATTTTAAAGGATTAAAAAAAAGTCATTTGGTATACAATTAAGATTTTAAAAGATTATTTTAGAGTCTATTCAAATTCGATGGTATTCAATCAGGATTTTATACAAAGGAAAAATATTTATTCAAAAATTTGATGGTTTTAGTGAATTTTTTATTAGTGTGAATTTTGTGAAACTTTTTAGTGATAAGTATAAATAGGATGCCTCTTTCATGCAAATAGATTGATGAAAACTTCTTTTTCAAAAGCCACAAAGCAATTTAAAGTTTAATATATTGATGAAAATAAATTTAGAAATTCCCCTAAACTTTCATGCAAATTTTGAATTATTTTAATAAATAAAAAAATTGTGGGTCTTATAATCGTATATACATAGCTCTAATATCAAATGAAGAAGATACTTTTCAACTCATTGGTCAAACCCAAAAGCAAAAACGAGAAGATGCTAATACGTGGAGTGTTAGTATAGATATGTGGAGAGTTGCTGCTTAGTAGGATATCTAGTTACATCGAATTACTAATTGAAAATATTTATTAGGTTTTACTATTTTTATTAGTATCATTGCATTTCTTTATTTTTTTATTGACTCTTGTAATTTTGAATGTTTGTTAAAAATTCATATAATTTTTTAAAATCTTATAAATCCATATTTCTTTCAAATTTTATAAATTTTATCAAAATCATTTAAAATCTAATTTTATAAAATTTTGATTGTAAAAAAAATATTTTAAAAAGTATAAAAAAAATTATCTCAAAATTATCTTTTAAAATCCTAATCCAATATACTTTCTCTAAGATAAAAATGTCCTGATTCTTATACTTTCTATTAGTCTATATATTTTTACTCATTTATATTTTCTATTAATTTGAGTTTTATACCTTACTGATTTTACTCATTATTATTATTATTTTATGAAAGTTTAGGCGTTGATTTTTATACCTTATAAATTCAATTCATCAAGGTATTGATTTTTTAGAGCCTAAAATCCAAATAAGTAAAAATATAAAAACTGATGTTTATAAAAAAAAAAAAAAAAAAAAAAAATTATAAAGACTAAAACCTAATAGAGAAATATTATAAGAATTAAAATTTTATTTAAACAACAAATAAAAACTTCTATAATCATTTCATAATGGGTCATAATCAAGAAACTTCCACTGAACATTCCATGTACAAAACCATAAAAAGAATGATGTTCTACTAGTAATCAATATCTCTATAAGTCATGTATAGAAAAATTGTATATAGATATTGAGTTTGGATACAAGATAAAAGTACAAAAGCTACTACTTTTACATATCTCCCAACTCCTATAAGTAGCTAGCTAATGGGTTGCAGAGACCGGATATAAGCAACACATAAATTTTAGGAAAGATTCAAATAAAATGCAGGACCCGTGACTATAAAAAAACACTTACGCCCAGCATATCATTTTTACAAGACTTTGAAGAAATAAATAAACAGAAAAGGTTGAGGTTGATAGAGAGAATAAGTATTTCCTGACCATTAATCGAAAACATTAAGTTAAAAAAAACACCAGAAAAGGTTAAAACAAATAGCGGTCCCTCGTGTAAGTTTTCTAACCACCCACAGCAGCAAGGAACTTCCTCTTGCTTACCGGTTCCTCATGCAATACTACCACATCATTCACTTTCTCCAACAAATCCTCCAACTTGTCCACACCAAATCTCTGATATTCCAATTGTTTCTTGTACCTTTGCTGGTATATAGCCTCAAAACAACCTAGGAATATTCGACAAGAATAGCTGACTAGAATCTCTTGCAGCTCGAACTTGAACTGCTCAAGAATACGGTCATCAATTTCACATCTGGCTGGTCTCCCCTGATTACCCTTTCCTGTGCAACTTCTTTCATCAAGTTCTTCTATGACTAATCTATCTTCATCTGAGAACTCATCCGAAGAGCAGCTACCAGTGACAACATACGCATTCTTTTCCTGGCTCCCCTTTCCTTTCTTATCTTTCTTTGCCAGAGATAGGGGAGGAGCACTTGGGCCAGCCTTCCAGTTCCTGAGACACACAATTTTATGATGCCCTTTCCCTTCCACAGTCATGGTATCACCCATCTTCTTGAAAAGATTAACCAACTTCATTGCCCCATATTCAGCTACATAAAGAGGTCTCCCATAAGTTTTCTGGTACTCTGCTGGAACTCGGGCCAGAGGCAGGTATCCTCCAGAAAGTTCAAGCAACCTTACCAGCTGGCCCTTGAGACCATTTAAATCCCCAGGCTGCACCCATAATGGGCATTCATTATGGTCACTATAAGGCATAGGTCCTCCTGAAGCATCATTCAATCCAGATGGAAGACTATGTGATCTCAAAGTTGTCGGCAAGCAAGACATGTTCGATGTGCCACCATTGTATTCAGAGAGAGATTGTGACACCATTGAGAATTCCCTCGAGTTATAATAGCTATGTGACATCCCCCTATAAACTATTGCTTCTTCTTCATTTGGACCATCAGAATTGTCATTGATATGACATCCCATCAAATATCCAGTAAGCTCAACAGAACCTCCACGAGGCGGCACTAAGGCCTTTGAAGGGGGAACAAAGCCCTCTCCACGAACCACACTCTGCCAGTCCCAGACAAATTTACCAGCATTGCATAGGGCAGAAGAAACACCCACCCCAGCAGGGATGACAAGAATTACAGTATATCCCCGCTGACCGAGAATGTGAAGGGCTGGTGCAAAATCAACATCTCCAGATATTAGCATGATAGAGGATGGTGGAGGGTTGTCAAGTGCAAATAAGAACATGTCGACCAAGATAGCTTTGTCAGCAGCATCTTTTCTCCCATTGGGAACATCAATGAGTTTAACACCAGTTCTCTGACAGCCCTCTCTAAGTCGCCTAGGGAAAGCATTGAAATCCCCATAAGCAGAAAACATCATAACAGCTCCTCTAATTACTGGGTGCACCCGTAAAGCCATTCTTATATTACCTGCCACATCTTCAGGGCGCACATCACTTGGAACAGAACAATTTTCAATATCCCAAAGGATAGCTACCGGACCATCTAAGGAGCTACGGAGTTGTGGGCTTAAAGGACATTGAGGCATGTTTGCATTTGATTCAGTGGTATTTTTTCCCATCTGTTCCAAGGATTCTGAAGGCATTACTAGAGTTGATTTATTTGGGGTAGCCATAAATGTACTAGAAAATCAAAACTTCCTGCACAGAATGGAATGAAGATATGAGTAAACAAAACAAATACCCAAAAACATCATATAGCAAGATAGTGAGAAGACAAGGTTATAGGCATGGATAATCAAGCCATGATCCCCAAAATGGAGGTACTTGCTGCACCATAAGTGCTATCCACAGAAGTAGGTAAAGAGCAAAGGGACTTTTTTCCTTCAATCATAAGCAGGTTAAGAGTCTCAAGTCTAGCAAGTATCATCATGGGCTACCAAATTGTAATTAAAATCACTAAACCTAGAAGCAAAGCTACCTGTGTGTCAAAGTCAAAGAAACTTTATGTGCATCAGTTCAGTTCATGTATTTAGCCTATATTAATGGATGATTAGGTAATCCCAATTATAAGACTATGGCAGAGCCTTGTTCACTTTTCCCAGTTTTATAATGGTCTATCATCACTTAATGATACCCCCCCCCCCCCCCCCCCCCCACACAAAACACACACACACTGAGTGATTGAAATATAAGAACTCCACAACGAATATTCCCAACTCTCACCCTGCATCATAGCATAAATTGAACCATGATCCCAATGAGATCAAGGTTAACAACCCAAATCAAAAGAAACATACTTTATGCGACTTCTAACACTTATCCATACAACAAAGTACTTAAAACGCTTAACCAGTAAACATTTCAAGCTCCACCCACCAAGGTCTGGGAAGGAAAATTTCAGAGAAAAGAAATTCTACTATAAAAACCGCATATTTGAACAGAAAACAGCAATATTCCTTCCAAATTGCTCACTTCTACAGGCTACTTAGCAGGAATTGCTTTAATCAAAACCAAATCGGAGCAAAAATTTCAACTTTACTAAGAAAGAGCAGGGAACTCAAAACCCAAAATCTCACACCAAATCTTATCAATATTATATATATTTTTATTTTAGAAAAAAGAAAGAAAGAAAGAAAGGAGGGGCACTGAAGAAAATAAATAATAAGTACCAATACTTAGCGGCAGTACTTGGAGAATTATTGAGGCGGTTCAATGGGGAATCAAATCAGGTGCTTATACCTGAAGAGGGTACAAGAATCCGTGAGAAGGTGAAGGTCCTGATTAAGAAGCAAATGAAAGATCAATCCCCAAGATCATTACCAAACAAGAAAAGCATAATTATTGAACTATCAGAGAGAGAGAGAGAGAGAACCTGGCGAAGGAACAAGGATACGGCAAGTTGGGTTCGGTGGATGATGGGTTTCTTTTCAATCTGAGATTTTAGCCTTGTCGAGAAGTGTGAAAATTAAAAAGCTGGTGTTTGGTTCAAGTTTTTGAAGATGATTACCGGTAATTCTTCTTTGGTAAATGTAATTACCACGTTTGGTAGAAGGAATAAATTACGATTCCCGGCTATACAAGGATTACCGGTAATTTGATTTATAAAGAAAAGTCACTATTCAGATTACCAAAAATAATATGGTAATTCGGAATACCAAGTAAAGGGAAAGCACAACAATAAATTTTGAGACAAAAATATCTCAATACACATAAAAATCTAGACCCAATCTATCAATTACAAAAGTAAAAATAGTTTGGGGTTATTTTTGTAAAATAACCTCATATTCCAAGTCATATTTCGTTCTAAACCAAATATGAAATCAGTAATTTTTACCCAATATTCCCAGTAATATTTTGGCGAACCAAACACCTCTTTTATAAGATTCCAAGTAAACTCAATTTCTATTGAATTTCCATTAATCATGATTCCCGGTCACAAAAAAATTTCTCTTGTACCAAACACACCCTTAAGATTTTACTTTTACTGTTATTTTTATCATTTGTAATTTTAAATGATATAAGTTATGTCATTTTAGTAGAGAGATAGACACAAGAAATAGAAATCATGTGAGAGAAAGTGAGTGGTTTTTTTAATTTAAATTTTAAATAAAAAATTATTATTTTGTGTCTATCTCTCTTAAAATGACATAACTTTATGTCATTTAAAATGACAAACATTTTTTCCTATTATTATTAATATTATTATAAGATAGATTATTTTACCTTTTTTTTTTACTTACTTTTACCTATCGGCTATTTGACCATTTTGCCTCTTATTAATTAATTAATAATTATTTTGCCCCTTATTCAGAACTATCTACTAATATGTTTCTCTTTAATCGATTAACTTGAAGATTTAATCGATTAAATGGTCAAAACTGGAAAAAAATGGTTGACTTGGAGATTTAATCGATTAAATCTTCAAGTTAATCGATTAAATCTCCCTCTTAATTGATTTAATCGATTAAAACTTATATTTAATCGATTAAATATCTCAAATGAGCGTGAAATCATTGATACCAACTCGTAAAATGGCAACTCTTAATAAAACGCAATCAGCTCTTATTAAATACAAAACACAATCAACTCATATTATTAAATACAGAACGCAATCAGCTCCTATTAAACTCAAGATTCGCAATCAATTCCTCTTAAGTACAAAACGCAATCATCTTCTTTTAAATACAAAACGCAATCAGCTCCTATTAAATACAAAACGCAATCAGCTCCTATTAGACCTTTGTTGCCTATTGCGATTTGATAGGAGCTGATTGCGTTTTGTATTTAATAGGAGCTGATTGCGTGTTTTACATTTAATAGAAGGTGATTGTGTTTTGTATTTAATAGAAGGTGATTGTGTTTTGTATTTCATAACAGGAGTTGATTGTGTTTTGTATTTAATAAGAGCTGATTGCGTTTTATTAAGAGTTGTCATTTTACGAGTTAGTATCAATGCTTTCACGCTCATTTCGGATATTTAATCGATTAAATATAAGTTTTAATCAATTAAATCAATTAAGAGAGAGATTTAATGGATTAACTTGAAGATTTAATCGATTAAATCTTCAAGTCAACTATTTTTTCCAGCTTTGACCATTTAATCGATTAAATCTTCAAGTTAATCGATTAAAGAGGGACAGATTGGTAGATAGTTCTGAGTAAAGGGCAAAATGGTTATTAATTAATTAATAAGGGACAAAAGGGTTAAAAAGCCTTTACCTATCATTCTCCAAAATAATTAAATCAGAATCTCAATTATCTTTATCATTTTTCTCTCTTATTGAGATTCTGATCTAATATTAAAAAGTGATAGGCAAAGACAGGGGAAAAAAAGCTAGGTAGAATAATTTATTCATATTATTATTATTATTATAGGAAAAATATTTATATTTTTTAAAGATTTTAGTTAAAATAATTAATTTTATTTAATATTTAAATTAAAAAAACTTCTACTTTCTCTTAATTTTTATTGAATAATTACTTCTTTCATTATAAAACACTGTAATTTTGATTAAAATTGATTAAAATGACATATTTTTCGTATCTTTTAAAAGATCAAATATAGGGTGTAAATAAGCTATGCTAGGTTAGGCTTTGACTTAAATAGACCAGGCTTGTGTAAAAAAAACTTAGGTTTGCCTTGACCTATTTTCATATGTAGGCCCAAACTACAAGTTTGGCCTAACCTATATTTAAAAAATAAAAGTTTGGCTCGGCCTGTTAGTCTGTTTAAGCAGTGTTTAAAAATTCGGCCCAGCCATCGACCCGGCCGAGGTCGGGGGTCATGGGGTCACGGGTTCAACCGGGGGTCATGGGGTCACTATGCTGACCCGATTTTATATATTAAAGAAATATAAATATATATATCTGATATGAAAATATTAAAAAATAAACCACCAATCATCAAAGATTCAAAATATACTTAACCTAATTCACCAATTACAACCACAAGTCAATATTACACAACCTAATTATAGTATTAAGATACTAAAATACAAAACTCATATTCTAATGGGTCACTATGATGACCCGGTTCTGCCTCTTTTGAAAAGGTCCCTAACAAGAGAAAATTTAAAGGAAGTAAGAATAAGTTTTTGTTTTCCATCGACGACCGTAAGGATTTCATTTGAATGGATAAAATTCTTACCTTTTCTAGAAGATTCACGGCAGCGAGGTGAAGATTGAAGACGTTTAGGTCGCTGGGAGAGAAGAGAACGATTAGATTTAGGTTTGCAAGTATTTTTATTTTATTTTTTTAATAAACGATGTTGTTTCATGAAAAAAATTTTAAAAAAAATATATGCAGAGACCCTCTTTGACCCCTATGACCCGGGAGTCACTAAAACCTGACCAGATTTTGGGGGTCGGAGGGGTCGATATGCATATAGGGTCCAACTTGTGACCCCAACCCTTAGAAGGGAGGGATCAGGTTTGACCCGTGTTAACCCAGGAGACGGGGTGAGGTTTTAAAACACCGTGTTTAAGCCTATTAAATATTTTATAATTAAAATAATATTATTTTATTATTTAAAATTATTAAAATAATTATTTTATTTAAAATAAATAATATAATATAGGGGGGCCTATAGGTTTATAGACCCAACATGTACACACACAAAAATCTATGATTTGCTTTCTAAATAGATTTTTTTTAAAGTCTAAGTCTATTCTATTTGACTATTTGTAGTAAATTAATCTTGACTTAATATAGACTAGACTTAGGCCCCAATAGGCCTGCATATCCTATTTATAACCCTAGTCAAACACTATAGGATTATCAGGATAATCTCCAAAAGGTCAAACACTAATTCTCATTATTATTCAGTAGATTAATTTTACTTTAGTATGATATTACGTAACACACATTGGGCTTGTTGCCTTTATCAAATAAAAAGCCCACATGGTCTCTATTATAGCCACAAGCAAATGCGCGTTAGCCTAAATCCTTTTTTAAAAACCACATGCATCCCTTTTGGTAGTATTCATGCATCTGAATTCTGTAATATGTATATGGGTTTTATTATTCTTATTCAACGTAAGATAGGTATCTTATATTGTAGAGAGAAAATAAGTGGGTCCCACCATTACAAGAAAAAGAAAAAGATGAAGTGCGGAAATCAAAGTGAGAGAGTAGGAGATAAGTAATCTTACGTAAAAGGAGACTAATATTTCCCTATGTATATTTGATGTTAGGAACATTCTTTTGTTTTGGGGTATTAGGGTTGGGTTAAGGAAGAGGAGCATTCTATTTGATGGGAAGGTGTGAATTCTGTAATATGACCAAGATTGAGAATATTGAGTTTTTTTCAAGCTATTTGATGAAACTGGGGAAATATACTTTCACCGGTTGTTGAAAGAGGTTTCCTGTTGTTATCAAAAAGTAGGTTTCTGTGTTAAATACTAATTTGTGGATGAATTGAATTTGTTGTAACGGTTGGTAATGTAATTATTCCCCATATATAATTTCGTAACCATTATACTAAGGGTTTGGTGTTTGTCATTTTTAAATGATATAAGTTATGTTATTTTAGAAGAGAGATAGACACAAAAAAATAAAAATCAGAGGAGAGAGAAAGTGAGTGATTTTTTTTAATTTAAAATTTAAATAATTTTTTTTTTGTGTCTGTCTCTCTTAAAAGAACATAGTGTTATGTCATTTAAAATGACAAACACTTTTCTCATATACTAATGGAGTATTAACTCTTTCGTTCATTATTGTAATCCTTTGTATTAAAAGCAATTGAAGAATAATAATCACAATTCTACTTATTTTATCTAGAAATATGTCTTTTCATCGTCATCTCTTCCCCTTCATTTCATAGCAGACAGTTTCACATTTGTATAACCTTACGTTGTAATTTTGTTTTACTTTTTATTTTCATTTTTACAATGGATTATGGAGAATAACAAAAATATGGAAGTGGAAATAATCATATAAAAGTGGATCAATAATGATAAAAGAGGAGAGAGAATAAATATTAAAATAGGTAGTTACTAAATCATAACTGTTGATTTATCTTTGTATGATTATGATTGTCTCACATAACCATGTCAATTTTTTTTTAAACATGAGAAGATCCATTTCCGAAAAAATATCTTTTTAGAAGTTATTATTCCATTTTCCCTATTTCTTCAAGTGTATCCTTTGTATTTGTGGCAAAAAAATAAAGGGTTCATTTTTCTGCAGTCATAGATAAGTTATTTACATTGAGCCCAAAACAACGTTATTTTGGGCTCAATGTAAATAACTTAACTATGACTGCAGAAAAAATGAACTTAAAACAACGTTGTTTTGGGAGCGAAAATCAATGTATTTTTATAATTATAATTTATTTTAAGGTTATAATAGTCTTTTTTATTATAATTTTTTAATCTTGCAACGCAAAACGACATCGTTTTGAAAGTGAATATGAATAACTTATCTATATTCACTGTAGAAATATTAAAGCAAAAAATAAAATCATCCCCGTGAGTACTTGTTTCAATTTTCTATCATCTTATCCTTTTAAACCAAAATGCCAAATATTATATTACGTTACTATTTTTTAATGGAAAACGAAATGCAAACAAGAAACAGAGGGCTTGTTTGAATTCTGTTTCCAAAAATAGTGTTTAATTTTTGGAAGGAAAACAAACTTGTTTAATAAAACATGTTTTATAAAAGAGGTTTGCATTTATCATTTAACATGACATTTAACATGACACAAGAAAGTTTCCTACACACAATATTTTGTGAAGCTCACACTTTTTGAATAAAAAAAAAACTACGGGACGCAAAACGAATCTCTATAACATTATAGAATCATTTTTCCTACAACATAACTCTTATAAAACCCTTTATAAAAATAATAACTATTTTTTAGCTTTTAGAATAAAATTTAGAAAACATAGCCTGTTTGAGATCTATTCTGAAAAATAGCTTTTCGATTTTCAGAACAAAAAAATTGGTTTGATAAGGTCTGTTTTGTAAAAAAAAATTAAAAAATTAAAAAATTAAAAAACTGTAACTATTTGTTGATTTTTAGAATCAAATTTAGAGAATATGTCTAAGTTATTTGTGTTTTGTGTTTCAATTTTTAACTTAAAAAAAAAAAAACATAGAAGGCACTTGTCTTGTTATCTATTCTACAAAACAGTTTTAAGAATAAAAAAGCAGAACATAGTCCAACAGACCCGATCTCAGTTGTTTTTATTCATATTTTGAGTTTTAACTTTCAAAATAAGAAAAATATAGAATACACTTATTTCATTAACTATTCTAAAAATAAAAATAAAAAAACATATATTTTATTTGTAAAAAAAATTAGCAGAAGTTCTATTTTAAGAAGAAAAAAAAACATAACACAATCAAAACTCATAATTAGCAGAGGGTTGTTTTCAAATTTTGTAAATACAATTATTTAAATTTGAATGATAATATTATCTAAATAATCAAACAAAAAATTAGCCACTAATAATGCTCCGGGCCAATAAGAAATGTTGAAATGTATATATCATCAAATAAAAATATAAGTACAAAATCTTTGTTCCTCTTAACATCTGAATTATATAACATATGATTATAAAATTAAAATATGACAGCCATATTTATTATTGCTAATTTTTTATTTACTCTATTTACTCGTAAAAACAAGTGAATTTGACTTTAGTATAGGAAGTTGGAATAGGAGAGCACTCATCTTGGAAGGGCTTACTAGTTAGATGCTTTCAGAAGTTATCCGCTTCGCACTTGGCTACCGTGGGCATGAATACCTTTTCTCTGATTTCAGAATTATAATTTGATGATAATTTTGTTATTACATCAGTAAAACACACTCTTGATTACAGATCAACTACCAACGTATATGAATTCATGTCATGCTGTGATCATTAGCGGAAGAAGCTTATATGGTAATCAAAAAGGTCTTTCAGAATAACAGCTACTGTTCAAATCAAGCAACAGAAGAACAATCAAATTAACTGTGATAGTCTTTGTACCTCAACATGACATTTCAAAGAAGAAATAGAGTGAACGCGGATCATTAGCAGTCCCGCACCTATTATGGAAGAAAGTACATAAGATATATGCAATACAAAGTAATATTCAGAAGTATGATAAAGTACCAAAAATTCAACAAAAAAATCAACATAACATGAAAGGGCAAATGTTTATAACCTTTTCTGCACTGATCCATGTTTAACTTCAACACCCTCTCAAATCTCAATGGCAGCCACATAAAACTACTTAGAGTGGCACCACATACAGTGTCACATTTCCAGCCACTTTTAAACAACAAAACCACTGGTACAACCTTAGTTTCAGAGTCTTCAGCACTTCGCATGTCATTGTCTGTGTTGAGTCTAAAGCACTTAAGTCGCCCAGGATGCTCTGTTGTAAAGTCATCAATTATATAGTCAGAACAATGGGTGCCAAAAGGAAAGAGGGTTGGGGAAGGGGGGAAGGAATGTCAATGAGAAAGAATTATTGAAGGAATTCCAACTAAATACAAGACAACAGAATATAAGAAAATTGTTTGTCAATAAATTATTCAACCACTAAGAATCATTTACAAGGGCAACAAAGGCAGCAACTCTAACCAATCAATACAATAATCAAGTAGGCATCATGCAACTACCTGGAGATTTAAATAAGCAAAAGACAAAAGGATCAAAGGGATCCTGAGAATTGTGATTTTAATGCTCCTTATATGTAGTTACAAAAATATATCATCGAGTTTGAATGATAAACTGGTTTAGTAGGTCCAAGCAATATAATTTTAGATAAAAAAACCATGCATCACATGCCTGTCCTTCCATTCATCTAGATGTCAATTTGGGCACGAATGATCGACAGGGATCAAGTTTTGCATAACTCACCCTCAAATGACCAAATCTTTTCTAACTGCAACTTCTATTAATTTTTTGGGTGCAGTTTGCAAAGCAAATTTTTTTTTTCTTAACGTATTTAGCATATTGAAATTCACACATTCCATCAAGCCCTACGGGTATCACCCCACAAGAAAACCCTGATGAAAGTCAGACCAGAACTAAGGGCAACATAAACAAGTTCAATTGTCTCTGGGAATGCAATGAGTTCACTGTTCATCAACCAAAAGCCAACATAAAACCATCAATAACCAAACCTTTAACTGTTCGGTTCTTCAATTCTCAAGCACCACAAAAACACTAATTATGTCCATCCAAATTAAAGCCAGAGGTATAACATCCAAAGACTTCTGATCAACATCCGAATATCCGCATCTGAATCAAGAAGCTGAGATATTATAGATGCATATCAAAAGTAAAGAACCATTTATTGAGTATTAAAAACAATTAAAAAAAAAAAACAATGCTCAAGAGGTATTATTTACATTCTCCCATCCACAGAGGAAGCTGAAAAATTGCGTACATCTTGGAGCATCGTCAATGAATAGCTTCCCAACCCCAATTAAGAATTTGAATTATGAATTCTCTTTGCCATTGAAGCCAACGTGTTACGCATAACCAAAGCCTTGCTCGTGACATGATCATCCTCCAATCTACAAGACTCACTAGTATAGTTTTGATGGCAATAATCTTCAAAGCCACCAGCCAAAGCAGAAAAATCCTCCCTCATCAACAAACTATTATGAAGAATGGAACAAGCACCAATATAAGCCACAGCCATCTTGAGTTCCTCACAAACAGGTCGATTCAAAACACCCCAATTCTTCAAGCTAGCAACAGTTCTGAGAGCAGGAAGACGCATAGCATCATGAGCCGCATTGAAATTCCCCTCAACAGAACCAGGAACTGTCTCAACAAAAGGAACCATCAACCAAGGAAGCAAAGGGTACCCGGAATCACCAATCAAATACTGATTCACAGAGTTAACAGGATTAGCGTTCAACAACAACCCTCCTTCAATGTCCTTGAACAAAGTCGACGCCTTTAAGATCCTCGAATTGCTCTTATCGCCCAAAAACCCAGCCACGATGCTCAAAATTCGCCACGAGGAATCAACCACTATCTGTGCAGCCACGCATTCTTCGTTTGAGGTTGCGGCGTTGACCACCCCGAACCTCGAACATTCAACGACGCCGCAGCAATTGGGCAAACCGGAGATACCCTCGAAGCCTTTCGACACAGACTCAAGCTCGTTATGGTTCGGGAACGAAACCCAGAACCGGAAGTTGGTGCAGAGAACCCTGCATAACTGCTTCACGCAGAACCTGGCGACAGAAACGGACACGCCGAATCGGTTAGAGATTTCGGTGTAGTCAGAGCCGTTGGCGAGGCGGAAGAGTCCGATGCCGAGTCGAACGCCGGCGGTGAGGTTAAGCGGGAAGAGCTCGGCGGGGTCGCGGCAATCCAAAAGTGGCTCGAGGAGGCCGGCGAGCCACTCGAACGTTGAAGACGTCATCATGAAGCAGTTACGGAACGAGTCGGGGCTCCGAGTTGGAAGCCCGGTTACAAACGGGTCATCTTTGTCGGAATCGGGTTCGCGTTTGCGTTTGCGTTTGCGGGAGAGGGTGACAGCGACTTGGTGAGAGAAGAGGAAGTGGTGGATGAGAGGGATAACAGAATCGGAATTGGAATTAGAATTGGAATTGGAATTGGAAATAGAAGAATTGGAAGGGAAAATGAGGAGAAGGAGAAGCATAAGCTGTGAGATTAGTGAAGAAAGCAAAGCCACCAATTTTCGAGATTCCAATTCCATGTTTATTTTGAATTTTGAGGGAACGGAAATCGATGTTGCTTCAGATTATGAAAATGGGTAAAGTGGGTTAAAAAAAAAAAAAAAAAAAAATGCTTCAGAGTCAGAGAAAGAAAGAGAGAGAGAGAGTGAATCATATGACTGACTCTGACACACTAAAATGGCCTTTCATTTGCGCCAATCGAATCACGAACCTTCCATTTCGGCGCCACGCTGGTTTTTGGAACCTTCTATTTCTGCTGCGCGTGCGATGATATCATCGTTATTGCTCATAAATATTAATTATTTTGTTTTCCGATTTTACCTTGATTCTCAATAAATCAGATGTATTTTTATTTTATTTTTTAATTAAAAGCTTTCAATGACTTTTTTATTCTTTATCAAAAAAATCTAAATGACTAATGTTTAAAAATAAGTATATCATTAAGAATCCTTAGCCAGTGTTCTTCTATAAATGATTTTGATTCATCTTATTACTGATAGTAAATAGCCAAAATAAATAACTTTCACATTGATGAAATTACTAATTCTCGATGTGTGTACATTAGGTATTGTATTTTAATCTGGTACTATATTTAAATCTTTTAAATTACATTTATAAAAAAAAAATGTAATTTTTTTGCTCAAGAACATGATTTGATTTAAATTTAATCATAAATATTTTGATTCCAGGATATATCCTGCAAAAGCCACTTTGGTATCATTTAGATATAACGTTTAAATTATTAATAAATATTTTAAAACAGAATGACCATAAATCTTGGTTTTAAGTATGATACTTTAAATTGTTATTCTGTTATATATATTTTTATCTTTATTATGAGGATATTTTTCAAAACGGACCAAGTAATGTGAACTCGTATATTTTCCTCTGTTCGTATTTTTAAAAAGTTTACAAGAATGGCAGAATTTCCAAAATTATAAAGTCACCCTTAATTTATAATTTTTTTGATTATTAATGTCCCTCTATTTTAAATAATAATTTGGTTATCCTATGTGTTTCTAGTTCTATCCTGATTGAAAGGCACTTTCAATAAAAGTAAAATGGGGGAATATAATATATGTGCTGTGTGCTTTTCCGCAGGCATGAATCATGAAATTGATGCAATAATTAATAGTTTCAAATCAAAAATACTAGTATCTCACTCACAAATACCCGTGTGCCCTTCCCAACTTTAAACAGTCATGTGCCTTTTTTTTAAGAGAACTGTATTGTAAAGCTTAATATATCAATCCTGATGTATTTTGGAAGTACATGTCGAATCCGAAATTACAAAGCCTGATATGTTCTGTGTATGATTATTATATATAAGTACAACATTTAAAAAAAGTAAATAATTAAAATTAAAATTATATCAAATTCTTGGATTTAGATCTTTTATATTTCTCAAAACTATTTTATTTTATAATACAAACAAATTATAGGCATACCATAAAAATTTTGAATCTCCAGATTCAGAATTGCACACCCTGCTATTGGTTATCGTGTTTTCATTTCTTTGAGCTGGAAAGATATAATGGGCCAGCATATTGAGATTTAATTCATATATGTTCAAATCCAACACCATGTTACTCGTACATAGACCACTTGCCTGGTAGCATACCCAAAAAGAATAAATAAAAAATCACTTGTCTGCTAATGTATACAGCACAAGTAAATGATGATAATTCAGTTGGTGTTATAAAATTAAATAAGTGGGGGTGAGAGTATGTATTTAAAAAAGATTTAAAATTTTAATTTCAAAATCTGTCTCGAATCAGACTAATCATGAAGCGTTAAATCGATTGGAATATCTCAAATATATATATATATATACACACACACACGTTGGCGGACCTATTTGGTTGCCAATGTGTGCAAATGCACACATAAATTTGGTCATACATTTTTTTTTAGTAAAGAAGAGATATATTTTTTAATTAATTAGGAATATCACTCAAGGAGTCATTTTAGTGGCTGCATTGCCAAGAATACAAGCACGAGTACTAAGAAAGAAACACATCTTATTGCTTATGTTTTAGTGGTTGTATATCATTAAGATGATTACTATTTTTTTATGTTAAGTAGAAGTTTTCTTTTCTTTTATTGTTTGAGGACCCTCATATTATATGAACGAAATTTTTTGTCATGTTAAGAAAAAGATAAGTTATATACTATTAAAGAAAGTGAGATGATAGATTACCAAAAAAAAAAAGTGAGATGACACATATTCAATGAATTGATCTTGTCTTTTTCTTAACAAGACAAAAAATTTAGTTCAGATAATATGAGGGATATATAATTCCTTTTTGTTTATATTCTTTTATTTTTTAATGCATTTAACACTTTATTTAAAAATATTTTTTCAAAGCCACTGCCCTTAAACCCCCCAGTAAATATTTGAACTAAATATGCACAGATAAATAAAATTTTCTAAATCCGTCTAATATATATATATATATAATGCAAAGCTGCATTGTTCCAGCACCTCGAGTAGGTTGTGTATGCGTAACTGAATCATCGGCCAATGGTATTAATTACATGCATGACGCTCCACTACAATGTCATACCCAGGGGGTGGACGAGAGAGGGATTACTACTGGGGTAGTCTCTTCCCAAATTTTAATTTGTTTATTATTTTATGTATAAAATAATATTTTTTTAATATAATAATATACTATTAGTTAGTCTTTCTTTAAGAAATATTTATAATAATTAATATATTTTATTAATCTTAAAAATACTTATAATTTTAAGTTTTTATTTTTATCTCTTATTATGAAAAAAGCTCACTCCGCTAATAATTATACCTACACTTAGACTAACGGTGTGTATGGGTCGAATTAAATCGGATTTTTTGAAAAATCAAACTGAATTGGTTTAAATGATTTGGTTCAAAAACAGTTCAGTACGATTCAAAACCAGTTCGATTTGGTTCGGTTCAGAACTGGTTCGGGTCAACCTTATTCTGGAAAGAAAAAATTAAAGAAACAAAGTAATAAAATTTGATTCGGTTCGATTCACAAATGATTCGGTTCGGTTCGAAAATGATTCGATTCTTGAACTGATTTTAAAAATTGGTTCGGTTCGTAAACTGATTCTTTAAAAACTGATCGGTTTATGAAATGATTCTTTAAAAACTGGTTATTTTAATCAGTTCATAGTTCTGCTCAGCTTTTTGATTATTTTGTAGATCCCTAACTTAGACCTCGATATTACATGGCCATTTTGTAGATCCCTAACTTAGACCTCGAAGTTACATGGCCATCTCTGCCATTTGCTCCCGCTGCAACGCAGAACCTACTATGGATGACTCTAACACCTGCTTGTTGGATCTTATAAATACATGACTCAGCTTCCAAGCATGTCTTCCTCACATTATAAAGACAGAAACCCAAGCACTCAAGTAGGTATTGCCCTTCCATATTACGGACGGAGCATAGAAATTTTTGCAGATGCAAGGGCGGATCTAGGGTTGACGGCCGCCTCTCCTTAAATTTTTTATTATCATATATATATATATATATATATATATATATATATATATATATATGTGTGATGTTTTTTGTAATATTAATATATTATTAGTCTTAACAATTAATCCCTTTCTCGAATTTAAAATAAAAAATAAAAAAAACTCTATCCTACTCCATCCATAACGTCTATACCTCATCTTCTAAAGAAAAACTAACAAGCATATAGATCAATCGACACGGGGTTGCTTTAACTTAATCAGTAGTTTCGAGTTTTGAGTTTCAAGTCAAGGTATACAGTTGTGTTAAAATCTTGATAGGGAGAGTTTTATCACATTTGTGGTATTGCATGACTCAAATCTATATTACTTGGCACCCTTCGGTGATTGAATACCAAATGGTTTACGTAGAAGAAAAAAAATCGCTATAAAAGAAAAAGATAAAACACCAATCACAATAACATCTACATCATTCTCCCGGGATATCTCAACCCACAATATTTGCAACTTTTAATGCCATAACTAAACACTCTGTGTCACATGATTTTTTCGGTTATCTCATTCACTTTCTTCTCATGCCTGCAACAACTCTGTATATGTATTCCTTTATTCCTAATTAATTGATAGTTGAAAAATGAATTTCACATAACCTCAAAGGCAAAAAAAAAAACTCAAAACATGTGAAGTATTCTATTAATATTGTATGTAAAGTTCTTTGCAATGGAATGAATTTTGATCAAACCCTTCTAAAAAATAATTAATAAATTATTTTTTTAATGTTTATTATATTACATTATAAGTATTTTTATTCATAATATAATATTTTTTATTTTTCGTCCCCCATCGTAAAATGTTTTGGGTCCACCACTGGCAGGGGTCCCATCAAGCTGCCACCATCTCTCTAATGGAAGTGCACGGAGAAGTCACCTTTAACCACCATTAGAGGAGACTTTATAATAATAAATAAGAAAGAGATAAAAGCTACTTTTTTTTCTAAAAGTCCAAACAAACAGATTCTAAACTTACCTATCCAGGTAACTTGGATTGAATATTCTAGACTTCCGAGTTCCTAATTATTTTCTTTTAAAAAGATTCGGGTATCAAAATCTATTTTAAAAAAATCAATTTGAATGAAATATACTCACTTTCATTTTTTTAAAATGCTTGTGAATTGTGTAAGGGAGGTTTTTAAATTTGCACAAGCAATTTCGGAGTTCAAGACTTGAGAATAGAGAAAATGGTTGTTCGAAGAACTATCTTTAAATGAATTTGACATAACTTAAATCGGATTAGTCAAAGTTTTAAGGAACCGATTGAAAAAAAATGCACAAGCTTTTAATTCAAGTTTCCTTTTTTATTTCCATTTACATGATGTATTATTTAGAATTTTTTGCAGAGGAAAAAAATATAATAATGGGTCGATTTAGAGCTGTCAAAAAGAGTTATGGTCAAGGTTAACCCCCCAAAACCCTATTTTTGAAAGAAGGTCGTCCTATCTAGCCCGAACTTACAAAGCCTGATATGTTCTGATTCTATATGATTGTATATAAGTACAATATTTAAATAAAATAAATAAATAAAGTAAAATCATATCACTTTCTTGGATCAAGATCTTCTACAATTCTCGAAAATATTTTATTTTATAATAAAAACAAATTATAAGCATACCATAAAAATTCTGAATCTCCAGATTCAGAACTACACACCCTGTTGTAGGGGTGTTCGTGATTTGGATTGGATCGGTTTTGGAAGCAAAAATTATCTGATTCAAACCCTTTGGTTTGATCATATAATCATCCATTCTGTTTGAATTTTTTTTCAAATCCGATCCTATCCTATCCAATTGTTTTCAGTTTGGATTGGATCGGTTTTCAATTTTTTGAAAATCCTAAAATTGGTTTCATAATTATTGTGCAAATAACATCTTTTGTATATATTGGCTTTGTAAAAAAAAATTGAAATACAAAAGCATCAGTAAATGATAATATAGTTTTTTTTACTATGATTTGGGAAAAGCCCAAGTAGGTAGAGAAAAATTAATATATTAGATCGGTTTGGATTGGATCGGTTTTCATCAATCAATCCGAAATCTGATCCAATCTAATTAAAATTTGCGGTTTTTTATTTTATTTTTGATTTTTCAGTTTATTCGGTTATCGATTTTTCGATTCAGTTACCGCAGTTTGAATCAATTTGGATCAGTTGATAAACACCCCTGCCATATTGTTGGTTATCGCATTTTCACTTCTTTGCGTTGAAAAGATATAATGGGCCAACGTATTGATGTCTAATTTGTAGATGGAGACGCAACAAAACTGCAAGAGTCAAACTCAACCAATTGTCAGACAACTAGCTTTATTCTATGGAAATTGTTTATCTCATTTAATACGAGATAAAATTATTTTCCTATACTTACATATATAAGAGAGAGAAGAGAGAAAAAGTATAAATAAATTTCATCACTCAATATATATGTGTAAAAAAATTATTTTATTTTATGTTAAATGATAAAACATGAAACAATTCCCCTTATTCTAGCTTTATTCTATGGGAATTGTTTATCTCATTTAATACGAGATAAAATTATTTTCCTATACTTACATATATAAGAGAGAGAAGAGAGAAAAAGTATAAATAGATTTCATTACTCAATATATATGTGTAAAAAAATTATGTTATTTCACGTTAAATGATAAAACAATTCCCCTTATTCTATATACTAAATTCCCATGTCACCCGTTCATATGCGGTAACGTATGCAGCGCAAAGCCGCATTGTTCCAACACCACTAGTAGGTTCTGTATGCATAGCTGACACATCAGCCAATAGTATTATTTACGTGCATGACACTCCATTGCAACTTCATTGTTGAAAATTGACAATCACACAAAATCGATAAAATAGAAAGAAAAAAGAAAAGAGATTGACACAGTGATTTATCTTGGTTCACCTACTATGGACTACGACCAGCTTGTCTCTACTATATTCACCTCACCGCCACTCGTTACAAATCACTCGATTTATAAGGGAGAATATAAATAGGATTAAAAAAACTATAACAACAGCTATTCATGGGCCCAAACCCAAACTATTAAGGCCTACAATAATACCTAGTCTCTACGAGCCTGGGGCGCTGCCCTCCGGACCACTGCCCGCTGGGAGTGGGAACTCGGTTGCCTTTCGGCTAACTCCAACAACAAAGACCTTCATCAACATACGAAGTATGAGCCATACCCAACAATCTCGACCTGCAACGAAGACCCTGTTATAGATGACTAACGCCTGCTTGCTGGACGTTATAAATACATAATAACAAATGAGCATCCAAGCATGTCTTCCTTACATTAAAAATACAGAGATCCAAGCCCTCAAGTAGATATTGCCTTTCCATTTTACGTAATCTAACTTAATCATATACTGAGTTACTGACTTGAGCATAGAAGTCTTTGCAGGTGCCCTACCAAGCCGCCACCATCTCTCTATTCGAAGTGCAAGGAGAAGGTCACCTTCAACCACCATTAGAGAAGAGAAGACTTTATAACAATACCGGCCCTTACCAATCCAGGTAACTTGGACTGAACATTATGGACTCCCGAGCTCCTAATCATTTACATTTTAAGAGTCATGTAACAATATCTATTTTACGACGAATCAATTTCAATGAAATTCACTCACACTTTATTTTCTTAAAATGCTCGTAAATTGTGTAAGAGATTATTTAAATTTGCACAAGCAATTTTGGAATTCAAGACTTTGAGAATGGAGAAAATGGTTGTTCCGAGAACTACCGCTAAATGAATTTGACATGACAAAAAGCGAATTAGTCAAATTTTTAAGGAATCAATTGGAAAAAGAAATTGTAATTCAACTTCCCTTTCTTATTTTCATTTATATGATGCATTATGTAGAACTTTTTCTAGAGGAAAACATATATTAACGTGTCCATTTAGAGCTGTTAAAAAGGGTCGTTAGAGCCAACTGGTCAACCCCCCAAACCTATATTTTGGAAGAGGGTCGTCCTATCCAGCACGAACTTACAAAGCCTAATCAAATGAAATTGAACATTTTTTATGCCAGCCATAGACCCTAAACACATCTTTGTTTTGTTTTGTTATGTTAAAACTTTATTTAGAATAGTTACTCAATTGAACAGACGAAATTGAGCTTTTGTTATTACTTTAGCCAAACACACTTGGGTGATCAACGGACAAAAGTCGCAAAACAATGCAATGGTTTAATAAAGGAAATAAGCACAACAAAAATTACTTTCAAAATAACAGCTGCTGTTCAAACCAGGTACAAAAGGAACAATCAAATTAACCTCTGATATTCCTTATACCTGAACAAGGCTTCTCAAAGGAGATTATAGAGATTGAAGGTGGATCATTCATTACTTAGGCAGTCTCATACCTATTCTGGAAAAAAGTACACAATATGTACAAGAACAAAGTAATAGTAATAGTCTAATAAGCTAACTAAAAATTTAACCGAACCGACATGGCATGCAAGGGTAAAAGATCATCTCCTCTACTGAGTTTTTGTCTGATTGATCCATGTTTAGGACTTCAACATCCTCTCAATTGCAGCCACATAAAACTCCTTCGGCATGGTACCAATTACAGAATCACATTTCTGGCCATTTTTAAACAATAAAACCACTGGCACAGCCTTAATTTCATATTCTTCAGCAATTTGCATATCAGTGTCAGTGTTGAGTATAAAGCACTTAAGTCTCCCAGCATACTCTGTTGCAATCTCATCAATTACCCGGTGTACCATCCTGCACGGGCCACACCAACTTGCATAAAATTCAACAAGGACTGGGGTTTCACTTTTCACAATCGAATTTTCCCACAGGTCTTTGGTAACTGGTGTAGCTGCCAAATAACAACCTCACTTGTTCAATGTTTTAATCTCTTCAGATGAAAAAAAACAAGTATGACAGTTCAAAAATATTAAATTGGCCTCAAAGTCATAAAAAACAAGAGGACAAAAAAAAAAAAAAAAACTATTGCGATAAAGCTAGAAACTAAAACCAGAAATCAGTACAATAATTAACTAGACTATGTAACTTCCTGGAAATTTAAATAAGCAAAAGATAAAAAGAATCATCATCTGTAGTTAGTTACAAAAATAAATCATCATGATGGGTCTTGTATGCTGGTGTTTTAGGTCTAAGCAATATAATTATAGGTAACAAACCATGCATTTTGGGCTCAAATGATTTACAGGGATCAAGTTTAGCACAACTCAACCTCAATTCAAAGGATTGCATCTTTTCCAACTGCAACTTCCATGAATCTTTTTGCGTGCAGATTTCATTAGTACATTTTTCACATATTTTGCAAGACAATTCTAAAGAATAAAAATAAAATAAATTGATTGGACTCGTAGATACTTTTCTGAAAAAGAAGAGAAAAGCAAAGAAGAACCTACTTTCTTATTTTAAAACAGACCACTAACCTTATAATGAATGTCAGTTATCCAAAATAACCATTTCACCACTTTCATAGAATTGCCCTAAATTTTTTCCCAGAAATATTTCACATAATTTGTTCTTCAAATTTGAAACAATTACTTCAATGACACCTAATGTTGCTCCTTTTAATCACTAAAAAGCCCTCAATGTGCCAAAGTCACATAGTAGTATATTTCACACATCCTATTAAAAACCTAAGTTGTAGAACCCAAAAAAGTATAAATATCAAACAACCAAGTTTAAGTGAACAAGGGAAAAGACATTAAAAAAATCTCTTCAATGTTACCAACATAAGCACTACTAGAGAAGTATATAAACCATTAATGGGCTTTCACTTAACAGCTTAAGCTTTTGGGTTGAATTGGTTCTTTACATGGTATCAGAGCCTCGGTAACACGGGTTCGATCCTCACAGCCCCCCACTTTCTCTTGTGGAATTTCTTAGCACAGGTAGGTAGGCCTGTGCATTATCCACCCTTCATGCACAGTGAGCTCTCGTGTGAGGAAGCGTATTAGAGAAGTATATAAACCATTGATGGGCCTTCACTTAACAGCTTAAGCTTTTGGATTGAATTGGTTCTTTACAAGCACCAAAAAAGTGACAGGACATAAAATTGGTCTATAACCATCAAAACCTCCATTTTAAAAAAGCATTATGAATGAAATTCAAGCCATCCTATTTCCAAGTTATAACCTATGATAGTGCCCAACAGCTCCTCTGAAATTCTTTAACAATAATATATAGCAATGTTCCTATTATCCTTTTGTCTAGTGCTTAGTATTTCCAAGACAAAATATGCCACATATTGAGGTTTACACATTTCATCAAACCTTACAAGCATCATCCCACAAAAAACCCTGATGAAGTCTAGCCAGAACTAAGAGCAACAAAAACAAGCTCGGTTATCTCTGGTATACAGCACCTAATTGCTGAAGTCTAATAGTTGAAAAACAAAAATATTGTTGGCGGCATGGCAATAATATCAAGTGATCCGTGAGAAGTTATTACTATCACTAAACACTCTTGAATGCGCCCTATACGCAATAGATTAGATGCTATAACACAAACATAATCAATCCAACCCAATGTACAAGTTTTAACCATCCCCTACCAGGGCAAAAACCAAATCTGCAGCTATCTTGCCTTAACTTCAAATAAAAGCATTATTAGGTTCAAAAGAGCTTCAAATATTGTTTTGGTTAAAAACAAGAAACCCCAGAAGCACAAAGAGAAAGGAAAACAAACCATTAACGGAAATGAGAAAAAAAAAAGACTTCAACTTTCCCAGTTATCTTAACCCAATTCAAACAAACTCATCATCACACATTCCTTTCTCTATTTTATTTTTTTTTTCAATTTCGGGACGATGTAACAATCCTAAGCCAAAAAAAAAAAAAAAATTGAAATAATAAAGGAAATATATACCTCTAGTTTGTTGACGGAAGGAGCGAATCTGTAAAAGATGAGGGTTTTGAAGGCAAAGGGGCTTGTGGGTCATAATCTGCAAATGGAAAGGAAGTGAAGGACGAGGGTTAAGGTGGGAATGAGAAGAAGAAGAGAACATGGGTTTGTGAAGGGAAGGAGAGGAGGTGAGAGAAAACGCAGCCATGGAAATGGAAGAGAAGAGAGAGGGACTGTGACAAGTGTGAGAAAGACAAACACAAACAATGGGACCGCAGGAATCTCAGAAAATAAAAATAAACACGAGGGAGAAAAACGGTGGCTGCTGCAAATTTGCAATTTGCAAACTGCTCAACTTCTAGTCAAACATTGTATTTTGACTATTTTCTCTCCACCATTTTCTTTTTCACTTTCCAATTATGGAGAATGTTTTTCATGAAATTATATATAAGATATCATAATAATATTTATTAATGCAAATAAGTTATTTTCATTAACTGCACAAAAAAACAAACTCATAAGATATTCAATCTATTTTATTTTCATACTTATTTTATTTATCATTTTTCAATACTCTTTCATCGTAATAATCTATCCATCATTTATATATATATGTTTTTCCCTGTATGTATATAGACTTTAATGTTTCTAAAGTGAATATAGATAAGTTATCTACATTCGCTCCCAAAATGATGTTGTTTTGAGTTAAAAAATTAAAAATTTATAATGAAAAATACTATTATAACCCTAAAATAAATTATAATTACAAAAATATCTTGATTTCCGCCTCAAAATGACGTTGTTTTTGACTCACTGTAAATAAGTTATCTACATTGATGATAGAAAAAGCGAATATAACTTGTGTCTATTTAGCATTTCTTTCGGTCGTAAAATATATGAAGTAAATGATGGATGTGTTCTCTTAAAAAAATATATCAATAAAGAACAAAATAATTTAAAGAATGATTACGGATCTTTTTCTTTCTATGATCGAGATATATTACATTGGTTTGAGACTAATTCTTTTAGAATATTCCCAAGTCCCAGTGCTTGATTATAAATTACTTTAATTAATATGGGAGCATTAATGCAATTGTTATACTACTTAGGTTTCTATATTTTTTTTAATAGATATAGGACTAGTTCTTATTTTACCCCAAATTATTTTTAATAAACTTCTTACTTTGTAATTGACTAATTGTGATAATCTTAATTTTTGTCTATATAAAGTGCGCAAATTAATACTTACCTTTTTATATTATTTTTTATGTTAACCTCTTTTTTTAACCTTTAATTAAAAGTGAAAATTATTTATTGGGATAGCAATAAGTAATATAGAATAATAACCTAAGCTATTGGAATTGGTAGGAGTTTGAGTGGTTTGCATGAGGTTATATTCATATATTCAAGCCTTTTTATTAGAGGTGTCAAAATGAGTTGAAATCCGCGAGTCAGCCCGTAAAGCCCTATATGTTGTCCTAAGTCATTAGGGCTTTTTTGTGGTAGGTTTTTTTTAGTCCTAATCTTCAAAATCTTTTAATTTAGCAAACTGGGTTAGGGCGGGCCCACGGACTAAACTTTTTTTTTCATCAATTTTTCATTATTTAAAAAACTAAAAATTATATAAATTTAAATATTTATAAATATAAAATAAATTATGAAATAATATAAGTAAAAATTATTGTAAATTTGAAGGAAAATATAAGAGAAAGTGAAATATTATAGAAAGGAAAATGAAGTGTAGAAAAAAAAATCAAAGAAAGAATAAGATAAGAACAAGTATGTGCATTGTTGTCAAAAACTAGTGTAAAAACTTACGTTTTTACTGAAGTGATACGTGTTAAAACGCAAGTAAAAACTGGTAAAAACTTCGTGCAAAAACATAAAAACGCAAGTTTCTACGTTTACTTAAACAAAAAAACTGAACGGGGTCTTGTACAAAAAAAAAAAAATTTGAATCGGGTCAACTTTTAACCTATGACCCCGTTTTTTTTTTAAAAAAAAAAAAACCTATGTCTATTTCCCCTAAATCAAAATACATAATATCTTCTTCTAGCTATTTGAAAAATAAACCTCGCGTGAGGTCGCTATTGTAGAGAAAAAAGAAGGTGAAACCATTGGTGTAAAGTTTGAGTACCAAGCTAAGGTGGATTTTGAATCAATCTATTATATTTTATTGCAAATGAACTTGTTAAAGAAGCAACAGAAAAAAGACATTGAGGACATGCAATTGAAACAAAATGATGTGTTTGATTTGAATTAATTTATATAATTTAAAAGTTATTAAACTTTATTCTTTTGATATTTTGAAATTTGGTTGTAGGAATTGTTAAACTCTTTTTTATGTTTTTAGACTTATGTCTTATATAGTTATGTGACTTATATCTTTTAAATATGAAGTTATTAATTGAATTTTGAATAATAACTTATGTGATAGTTTATATATATATATATATATATATATATATATATATATATATATATATATATAGGGTTTTATATTTCCCATTCAACATGAGAATTGAATTCTCATGTTGTAGAGACAAAAAGCATGTGGGACCCGTATATTAGAAAAAATTATGTGTAGGACCCACGTTGAAACGGAAATCGAATGGTGTGTAGGAAAATTCAAATTCCCATGTTAAATGAGAATTATAAAACCCATATATATATATATATATATATATATATATATATATATATCTTCATCTTAAAGTAGTAAAAACTTTATGTTTCGTGTCATTTCTACGATTTACATTTCCATTATCCCTTCTGTTTCTACGTAGAAACTCGATTTTGACAACATTGAGTATGTGCTATATTATATTCTGAATTCACCAAGTTCCATTTTTTCATCTAAGAAATGTCCTTATATAGGACTCTAAATATAATTAGGGGAATAATTACGATTCCACACACCATTAGTGTGACGGTTGTAGAATACATAAAAAGTTATGAAAAACAAAGAGTCACGTATTATGAACTATGTAAAAGTCATCTATAATATATTGCAACATTCTCTCTTTGATGTATTCTACAATTCAACACACCATCAATGTGATGGTTATAGAATACATCAAAGGTCATAAAAAATAAAGAGTCACATGTTATGAACCGTGTGAAAGGTCATCCATAATATTTTACAACACTCCCTCTTGGATGTATTTTCCAATTCAACACATCTTTAATGTGATGGTTATAGAGTACATCAAAGATTATGAAAAATAAAGAGTCACATTATATAAACAATGTGAAAGTTCATCCATAATATTTTACAACACTCTCACTTGGATATTTTCTCCAATCCAACAATAGAATACATCAAATGTTATGAAAAATAAAAAGTCACATATTATAAATCATGTGAAAGGTCATCCATAATATTTTACAACATAAATAAATTTTTTAGCAATAATATGTTTCAACAGAAAATTTCATCTGCGTATCAATAAAAATGAAATCTTCTATTGACATCGAAGCATATTATATATCCAAAGATGTATTAAAACATATTGTATATAATGCACCTTAGTAATTTTGTGGATAATTATAACTAAAAAGTTTTTTTGTAACGGTAATAGTTAAAGAAAATCAATAGTTTTATTTTCAAATATATAACATACTAAGAGCAGTTATTCAATACTGATATTAAGATTATTTTTCGTCGTTACTTTTAGTTTTCCACAAGGATTATTGTATTCAGTCATTACTCCTGAGAAATTTTTTATTTCATGGCATCCTTTAATAATGAATTTAGTAAAGGTAGTAACTAAAATTTCACTTATATTAAAATTTTGTTTACATTTTCACTTGTATATTTGTGTACAAATATTATTTTAGTTAACAAAAAAATTATAATTTGTATAAAATATGTTAAGAGAGTTTTAAATATTTTTTTGTTAAGATATTTTTTAATATATTGAATATAATAAAAAAAATTATGAAATTATAATTTTGGATGACCCGTGAGTTGGCCCTAACCCATAGGGCTTTTGGCTTGTGCAAGCCTTTATTATTGAGATTCATTTGGTCCTACGAATTTTTTGGACCTAGCCCACACAGGCTAGGGCTTAATAGGATGAGCTGACCCATTTTGACATCTTTACTCATTATCCAATAATAATTAATAATAAACTTAGTTAAGGCTAAAACACCATTTTAAAGTTTTTGGACAAAAGAATTGCCCGGTTAAAGCTGATTGCATAAGTTTTTTCAAAGTAATGCAGTCAAACATGTCACCTATGCTGACGGGACTAGTCCCGTCACTGATACTGACGGGACTCGTGCCACGTCAGCGCCACGTAAGTAGTCCAATTACCGTAAATTTTCGGAAGACCATAACTTGTGATTCGGGTATCCAAATCAGATGATTTTTTTTTTGATTTCACATAACTTTTCAAGATCTACACAATGACACCTCGTTTGACATATTTTATCTCCCACAAACACAGTCTTATGGATAAACACTCTTGTGATTGTGATACAATTGTTACAAATTCAATCTATGTTTGTGGGAGATAAAATATGTCAAATGAGATATCATTGCGTAGATCTCAAAAAATTATGTGAAATAAAAAAAAAATCATCTGATTTGAATACCCGAGTCACAAGTTATGGTCTTCCGAAGATTTACGGTAACTGGATTGCCTACGTGGCGCTGACGTGGCACGAGTCCCGTCAGTATCAGTGACGGGACTAGTCCCGTCAGCATAGGTGACATGTTTGACTGCATTACTTTGGAAAAACTTATCCAATCAGCTTTAACCGGGCAATTCTTTTGTCCAAAAACTTCAAAATGGTGCTTTTCCCAAAAAAACACATGTATTACACGTAAATATGACCATATAAAACATACAAATGCAAGCATTCATACTTGCTTTTATATTGTTTTTATGTTGACCTCATATTTTTAACTTTTAATAAATAAAAAAAGCGAAAATATTTGTAGATAATTGCAACAAGTAATATAGGATAAACACAAATGTACACATTAATGTTAACTATGGGAAACATGTTTGTTCTTGTGAAGGATACTCTATTTTTTTACATAAAGAATATTTATTTTAGTTAAAACTAGTATTCTTTATTTAAAATTTAAATAAAAAACTTCTCACTTTCTCCCTCTTATATTATTTTTATCCTAACATCATTAATATTTATGAGGTAGATTATACTCACTACTTTTTTTTTTACAAAATGATATCAAGTGAGAACTGTCAAGCAGTGTTTTAAAACTCAGACCGATCATCGACTCGGTCAAGATACTGAATTATTGGTTCAACCAGATATATTGTTCACATATTTTAAAAGGGAAAAATATTTTTACAGTTAATGCAAATATATTATCTGCATTTATTCTCAAAACGACATCGTTTTGGTATTAAAATCTTAAAAAATTATAAATATAAAGACTATTATAATTATGAAATAAAATAAAATTACAAATATACCATGATTTCTGTCCCAAAACGACGTCGTATTAGGCTTACTACAGATAATTATCTGCAGCTACAGAAAAAGCGAACTCATTTTAAAAATATAAATACATTGCTTACAATAATATAAAGAAAGTGAAGGATAATAAATGCTATAAGTGAAAGAAGAATGTTATTTATATATGCAACAGAAAGTGACAACATCATATTTTTTTATCTTAACAGTTTGCATAATTTACAATTTTTTAATCAAAGGAGGTATAAAAAATTTGTGAATCAATGTTATAAGTGAATATCGCGAATCAAAGACCATAACAAGCTGGTAAAAAAGTGAAATAGAATAAAATCATCTTCTTCGAAATTTTATGCACATTAGATGATACATAGCAAATAATAGATAAAAAATTAATGCACTATGGATATTTCTTTATAAGTATAAAAGCATAACTAGTGAAAACATCAATACCAATTATCCAAATGCTTTCATAAAATATAGGTTTTTTTCAATTACAGAATATATTAATAGAATGAAAAGAATAAATGCACATATAGGGAGGGATAAAAAATTGGATATTATACTTGCTCCCAACCAGAGCTTTTTTTTATTTCTTATTTTTTTAAGTTGAAAAATCAAATTGTATTTAAAATCTTCCTTCAATTTTTAGCTCATGATGCAGGTCTAGTTTGTTTAAGACTTTCCTCCATTCTTTTGTTTGAGTAAGAAACAAGCTAAAAAAAATTGGTTAGTTTTTCAAAAGAAAAAAAAAAAAAAGGTCAACCAGATTTCATTTAAGGGGAAAGTGTTTGTCCTTTTAAATGACACAACTTATATTCTTTTACTCTCACAAAGAGGTGAGACCTACATCTTTATTTTTTTTTGTTCACTCTCACTTCTTCTTTATCTATCTCTTTATCTCACTTAACATAACCCAATTTTACATCCTTTAAAATGAAAACACTTTACCTTCATTTGATCCACTAAATTACCGAGATTCGGCCAAATATCCGCTCGAAGCACTGCCATCAAGTAATAGAGCAGTGAAATAACTCGAACCCATCCATTAGGCCATATGCGCCTTCTCGTCTACAGCTTGTTTTCAGTATTTATGACAATTAGCAATAAGAATAATTAGAAAATCTGCAATGCACCTAAAGCACCGTATTTGGTGCTTCCTTTTATTATTAAGCAGAAAAAAAATTCCGTTTTACTTTTTTATTTTTCTATTTTTTTAAGTTTTGAAAAAAAATTATATTTAATAAAACACCAAATTTGCTACTCCTGCTACAATAAAGTTTTTCTAGAAGAATAGTTCTGTCGTTAAATTTTATGTTTCTTATTTTTAAATTTGTGTGCCACGTAAATAATGACACTTGTTCACCCAGCAGCACGTGGCACATATTATTAAAAAATTAATATATTTTTTGTATGTGTCATGCGGTGACATCACATTAAGCGAAGCATCCATGTAGTGTTACCACATGGCTCTAGCAACACTTTTTTTTTTGCTCTTCCTTTTTTATAAAAAAACTCTAATAGTTTTTTAAAGAAAATTGAACTAAACCGAAGAATAAAAGTTAACCAAATGAAGGCCCAATTTCAAGTTATTAAGGGACTGTTTAATAGGGGGTCAAAAAAAAAATTTGGCCAAGAAAACAAGATAGGAAAGATATTATAGCAACGTTTGGTAGGAAGATTTGAAAAAAGTTGAATGGGAAAAAAAGCTGACCAAAATTTGCTTTTACACATGAATGAGATGAAAAAATTTGCCATGGATATTGTGGTTAGTTTTTTTTCCCGGTCAGTGGCAAAGAAAGATAGCTTTTGTATGACAAAAATGCCTTGCATCAAAATACATTTCTCAAACCTTAGCTAATGAGCCCTAGTCCAGGTGTGGGGGTTATTTGGTAATTTTGATACTCTTTCCCATCAATATTTTACAATCATCCAAATATAACATCAGTAAAATTCACTCAACTTTTCCGGTGAAATTTGAACCTACCAAATACTTTTTTTAACCTTCCCGGTCAAAACATTTTGCCACTTTTTTCTCAGAAAATATTTATTCCCGTTAAAAAAAATTTCTCCACTACCAAACGCTCCGTAAAGTCCAAGTACAAGACCCACGTATAAGCAAAGCATGGTGAAATACCCGGTTTTAGTTTTCATATATTTGTATGCTTGGATATTTTACTAACTGACGTATGTGGAACTTACAAGTATAAAGTCCTATTTGTGAAGAGGTGGATAGAAAGTGTTCTGTTCGATTCTCAATGTGTTCAGTTCGATTCTCAATGTATTAAAAAAAAGCCTCCTATTTATGTTGTCTAACTGAAGATTTTAAAGCACTGGGCAAAACATTATTCTTTTCTTTTTTTTGCTTTATTCCTTGTGACTTATTGTATGTTTATTATTTAGCCTCTTTAACTAGTAATCATCTAACAAATGTGGCATGGAATAAAGAAAAAAGAGGATAACATTATGTTGCTTAATGCTTCAAAATTCGATTTTGAACGATGATTGAAAATCCAAATATAAGAAATATGTAAAAAAGGAAATTATACACAAGTCCCGCGTGGAATATTGAACAAAACATCAATGCACACAACATATATATAGCTAAGAAGGATGCAAGTCATTCCATGCCTTGCTTCTACATTGGTTTCATATCTGAATTTTTATAGCTAAGCATTAGACCTTTATTTAGTTACAAAATTATTTTCGGTTGAGTTAAAATTTTTTTAATAGTTTTATTAAAATATTTTAAAATTTACTTTTATAAAATAATAGTTCACCACTCCATGAGAGGAAGAAATTTACTTTTTACTTATTCCCTTTTACATATTGTTGGTCTTGCCCTTCAACCCCCCAACCCTCACTTTTTTCTTTCCTTTCTTAATCACAGAACGTAACAAATCTACATCAGACTCTGGGCTGCACCAACTTTTAGTGCACAAATAAGCTTCAATATCACATTCTAAATACACCATATTTGGTATCTTCTGGGGCACGGTTCAAGGAAGCAGAGATGCATAGACCAATGATTCTTCTTGTATCAGCTGGATCAATGATTCCATCATCCCAAAGCCTCGCTGTTGAGTAATAAGGACTTCCTTCTTTCTCATAAGCCTCCACTACTTTTGTTTTGAACTTTTCCTCTTCTTCCTTGTCCCACTGCATTACAAGTATAACGCACATTGAGCAATCAAAGACAAATGAGAAAACCATGAATTTGTTATCAAAGAAGTACAATAAACAATCCTTCCCCAAACATATTTTACCTGAATTCCTTGCTTTTTCTTATTGCCTTTCTCTATTTGGGCAAGTACACCAGCAGCCTGATGATCACATTCCAGACGAATATATATAAAAACACCCCACAAACCATATGAAATATCAACTAAAGATCAGTCAAACCTTTAAATCCAGTTTGATTTGGAATGGAGAACACATGCAAAACATGCTATAATGATGCATCATGGAAAGTGCACAACAATTACGATGCAGAATGATGTTCAGGATAAATCAATGCCAATAATTTGTAAAGAATCATAACTCATGAGTGATATACTACCTGAGCACCACCCATGACAGATATTCTCGCATTAGGCCAAAGGAACATGAAATTGGGACTATAGGCACGACCACACATTGCATAGTTTCCTGCACCGAAACTTCCACCAACAATTATAGTGACTTTAGGTACCTGCAGGTATTTATTCGAAGCAAAAATAATTATTTCCCCTTGAAAAGTATATATCCATTTCTTTCTTTCATGCAGGAAAGACCAACTTGCCCAAATGGAAGCACAATTCAAGACCCTAATAGTTACAAGTAGATAAACTTACTCTGCCTTTGCAAGTGTTAAGTTCATACAGCTAAAGAGTAAAGAATACGTTATAAGTAGTAGGTGGCTGGAATCCACAAACCTTTGCACAAGAAACAGCCATCACCATTTTTGCACCTGACTTTGCTATGCCAGTTGCCTCAGATCTTGAGCCGACCTACCAAATTGACAATTATCACAGTTTCATTCTTCATCAAACTACTAGGGGATAGTTTACTAATATCATAACTCGAAATTGTTTAGAGAAAGAATATTTAGGTTTAACAATTCTTGACTGGAAAAAACGAGAGACAAACAAATAGCAACTACTTTCCTTCAGCATTTTAATCATTTCTAGACAACTGTGACTATAATTAGGACTCAAAAATAAGGATGAGATGAAGTATTTGGCATCCACTTTGTAAACCAACCTGCATGGCTACAGACATACCATTTGGTAAGGAATAGTACCATATATCAAAATACATCGATATGTATATCCACCAAGAAGGACGTTTAAGACAAAACTGGACTATAAATAAAGTAAGAATGAGGATCATAATTAAAGAAAGGTACGAAGATAGACCAATACTGTACTTTGAGATCTTATGTGTATTTACTTAGTCTTACAGTGTCACTCACCCAACTGTATTTCCTAAATCTACACATTATTATCTTTCTACTGAATTTCAATTGATGATTCCCAAACCCACCTGACTTTCATGCCTAATTGCCTATCGATGCTACAGCTCATTTATTCATGTAATCATGGAGATTATTAGGTAGTTCCGCTCTCTTGATTACTAAACACTAGAATATAATGAGATAATTAATATCACAAAGCCAATGATGTCGTGAAGGAAAAGGGAACCAATCTACTAAGAAGAATATAATGACACAAAACATTATAATTAGAGTGACTGAAGAAAGAGCTTAAATTCATACCATGAATCCAGTGATGTTCTGAAGGAAGACCAAGGGAATGTTACGTTGAGTACATATTTCAATGAAATGGGCCCCTTTCAGAGCAGATTCATTGAATAAAATCCCATTGTTTCCAATAATTCCAACTGACTGTCCGAAAATTTTCGCAAATCCTGTTACAAGAGTCTGCATAGATTTTGAATAAGGATATGTTATACTTATAGGCAATTACTACAGTATTTCTTTATTCCAGGCTATTAGCATCTTGATGAGTTGTGAAACATTTATTCATTGCTGCATATACTTGGTAGATTCCAAATATTTATTGTGAACACCATCAAGCAATAAACATGTGACAACTCATCAAGGGTATCGGCACCTAGAAAAACAACATATTTCCATAGCAACCTATGCATATAAAAAAATAATTAAACAGGTAGAAAGTAAAGTGAATATGTCCTCACAGTGCCATACAATTTCTTGAATTCATCAAATTCACTTCCGTCAACAATGCGATCAATAACTGATCGGATATCAAACTGCTGCTTAAGATCAGTAGGAGCAATAGAACGAAGTTCATTGACATCATATAGTGGCTCTTTATATTCATAATTTATATTTTGCAATCCATTTGCCAACACATCTTTCGCAGCCATATGCAAATTCTTAATGATGCTCCTCCCAAGTGCAAGCCCATGGAGTTCATCTACAAGAAACAAAACATGTAAAATGTAATAAAACGAACTAAGTCGATTTCATTAGCTATCTCGTTTTCTATACAGTCAAGATGTGTGTAATTTACCTTGAGCAAAATAGTCTGAAACACCTGATGTCTGGCAGTGCACAGTAGCACCTCCCAGATCCTCTGCAGAGACTTCTTCTCCAGTGGCAGCCTATAAAATCATTTAATTAAAGTTCATTTTGGTCATAAATATGTATAAAATACACTACCAAATATAGAGACACTGTTACAATTTTAAAATTTGAAAGATATAGAATAAACAAAAAACAAAGAAATATCCAAAGATTATCACACACAAGAATTTCGGAACTTCAGAGTGACTGTAGCTGACCTTAACAAGTGGGGGCCCTGCTAAAAAAATGGTTCCATTTCCCTTGACCATCACACTTTCATCAGCCATGGCAGGTATGTAGGCACCGCCAGCAGTGCAAGAACCTAATACCAATGCGATTTGTGGAATTCTTTGAGCAGACATAATAGCCTGATTATAGAATATTCTACCAAAGTTTTCTCTGTCTGGAAATACTTCAGCCTGCTTGGGAAGGAAAGCCCCTCCACTATCAACAAGATATATACATGGCAATTTGCACTGAGCAGCAATCTCCTGTGCCCTGAGATGTTTCTTAACAGTAATAGGATAATAAGTCCCTCCCTTAACAGTGGGATCATTAGCCACAAACATACAAAGTCTCCCATGAACTGGACCTATCCCAGTAACAATCCCACCAGAAGGCAAAGGATCTTCATACAAATCATGTCCTGCAAGCTTTATGCATCATGAACCTTTTTAAGTTAAACACGTGACCCATTAATTGCAATGGTCCAAAGTAATGAGCTTTACACAAACCCAAATGAATGATGAACACAAAAAAGGTAAAAGCATGAAAAAAAACCTGTGAAAGCTCGAGGAAGGAAGAACCAGGATCAAGAAGGCGATCGATTCTTTCTCTGGGGAGAAGCTTATTCCTATTCCTGTTTCTTTTCACTGCCTCAGGTCCTCCACCAGCAAGAACCTTTTGGACATGAGATTGGAGAGTGGCAATCAAGTCATCCATGGCCCCTCCATTAGGACTAGGAAGGACTCCCAAACACAAACCCCTTATCCCTGTTCTTCCAAACAAATTGGAGGAAACCCAACTTGCTTTTCTTCCAATAAAGCCAACCATCCTTTCTCTTTTCTTCTGTGATTCACCCCTCTCCTTCGCGCACACCAGATCCTGTCTTGGTTACTAGAGAACTATTTGAACATCGATAATCGGATACTGCCATTGGATGGATAATCATGCCACCTCTTTAATTTTTTGGAACTATATAAGATAATATTATATAGCATCCCTTCGGATAGGCATTAAAATTATTTTATACATATTTTATGTTTCCTTTTTTTTTTTTTTTTTCATTTTTTCAAACTCATCCCATATTTGTAAAACTCATCTAATTCAAAGATAACCAAGAGGTAAAAAATTTTATGAGTTTAATGTTTTTTATATTGTAAGAAATAAAGTTATGTATTATATATACATAAAGTGTTGTGACCCATGTAAAAAAAAGAGAGAATAAAAATTATAAGTCTCATATTCTATTATGAATGTATAAAAAATCATTTTATCTCCTATAATATAAGAGATATTAAATCCATAATTTATTCTCTCTATAGAAGTTGAGTTCCTACTGTGGCAATGAAAAACATAATTGTGAAGTCTCCAAATGAGTGGGACAATGCTTAAATAGAACTAATTGAATAATTGGTGAATCCGTTGAAAAATATATTAATAGCCAAACTATATTATCTTAATTTTTTTATTATTATATTTAAATATTATTTGCTTATAATTATAATGGGTTTTACTAATCTCATGTAATAAGAGAGAACTCTCTCGTGTAATAGAGATAATCATATATGAGATTCACTCATTATAAAAATAAAGAATAAAAAAATAATACAAAAATTCATGTATGTGTAGGAGATTTTCTCTCCTACAACATAAGAATATATTTTTCCAATTATAATCCTTAACTATTGGAGTCAAAAGATACGGGTTTGTTTTCCGTGGTGAAACATGCCAATTTGTTGGAGATAAGAGAGGTTGTGGTATAGGTAGGGCTTTGTAGAGTCATTGTAGTAGCATCACACTAGTCAAGGATGAAAGGAAATGTAATTGGGTTCTAGTTATGACTTGAGGATATATTTTAACATAATAATAGCAATAGAAGCAAATGAATAAACGAGGGAATGGAGGTCCCCTTATATAGAATGTCGAAGATTTCCACTAAGTATATAAAGTGTGATATCATAATCGTTCATAGCTTTGTGTGAGGCTGCATGACCCTAAAGTATAAAAAGACACGCGTGTGTAAAAAAATATAAGAAAATACATATATGAGAGAGGTTATAGTTATAATTTTTTTCTTACAATCTCTTACAACCATATATCATAACCGTTGATTTCGTCAATCAACGGTTATGATTTTTGCAAATTAAACTCATTAATTAATTATTAATTATTAATAAATGACAACCGTTGATTGACGAAAATTAACGGTTATGATATATGATTGTAAGAGGTTGTAAAAAAAAAGATTGTAAGTATAATCTTCCTCTACATATACAAGGAAGTCACATGCTCTAAATGCTAAACATGGCGGCCGAGACCATTCGGCTGGATTAGAACAAATTCTAATATATTAATTATCATATTTATTTATTTTTTTAAATTTTGTCAAACTTAAACTATATTTGTTAAACCCATCTAATTCAAAAATAATCAAGTGGTACTTCCCTTGTTAAAAAGTTGTGCAGTGAGAATAAAAAATATAAGGGCTTTGATTTTCTCATATTGGATGACAATTATTTTTTCATGTTATGACTTAGCTAGTGGCGGATCCCAAATTTATTTTAAAAAAAAAAGCTTTGCAAACAAATCAAATAGTTATAACATGAGAAAACACATGCAACATGAGAAATATTTTTTTCAAAATATAATTTTAAAACAGTAAGTTTCAATATAAATTTGACGGTCCTCGATTAGGATTAATTAGATAAAGGTGAATTTGTTGAAAAAAGAGAGTCAAATTACATTATATTTATTTTGTATCATTATATTTAGATATTATTTGCTATTAATTATAATGTTAATATGTTAATGTTATATTAATATTTAAATCTTATATAAATTGTTATTAAATTGGGAAAAGTTCATAAATTCTTTTATGGTTTATTCTTTTATCACTTACACTCTTATGTATTTTTTTCTTATCAATTACTCTACTGTGATTTTTTCCATCCAAATCCACTATTAACACCTTAGTAATTAAATTAACTTGTCCAATTTACCCTTATTTTATGTTTGGCGTTTCACTGGTTTTTTTTTTCTTTCGTATGTCATGTCTCTCTATTGAGGCACTTTCAAGACATAGCCTACTTTATTTCCAATTTTTTACTTGAGCTGCTCAACTTTTTCAGCTAATTTATTGTGGGAAGTTTGAGTCAATTGACTAATTTCATAATTCTAGTATTGCATACATGAATCCAACCTAAAAAGTAAAAAGAACTCAAGCAAAGGAATGGATTACATGCAAAGTCATTCTACAACAGATCCACAAAATCAAGCCACAAGAGATTCATCCATGATAGAGTTAGAAGGCATATACCCACCAAGCGGCCAAACAATAATAGCAATCTATGATAGAGTTAGAAGGCATACACCCACCAAGCGGCCAAACAATAATAGCAATAATAAATACAATGACAAAATTTAAAATTAGTAACAATATCATTCAATTACATCAATCAATTTATTTCCTATGACGTACTTACTTAGGATGCCATTATAGACAATCCTATTAGATAAGTGATATTAGTAGTGGAAGAAGGGAAAGAAAGGAACTGCACGTAAAATGGTCGAAATCGAACCTTTAGATCAATGAAAACAAAATAGGGGTAAATTGGAAAAGTTAGTTGAATTACGGTATTAAAAATGGACTTGGAACTCCAGAGTAATTGATAAGAAAAAAAAAATATAAGGATATAAGTGATAAATTAGTAAATCATATTTATTTTAAGGAGAGGTTATATTTATTATCTATTTTTCTTATTACCTCTTGCTATCGAATCTTAACCGTTGATTTTCACTAATCTAACAGTTATAATTTATTGAAAATTAATAATTAATTGATAAGTATTACCCAATAAATTATAACCGTTAAATTTACGAAAATTAACAGTTAAGATTTAGTAATAAGAGATAATAAGAAAAAAAAAAAAGTTGTGAGTATAACTTTTCCCTTTACTTTACGAGGAAGGTTATACTTACAATTTTTTTTTTACACCTCTTACAACTATATCTTAATACCGTTGATTTTCGTCAATCAACAGTTATCATTTACTGTGAATTAATAAGTTTAATTTGAAAAAATCATAAACATTGATTGACAAAAATCAATAGTGTTAAGATATAATTATAAGAAATTGTAAAAAAAAAAATTGTTCTTCTTATTTTATTACGAACTTTTTATTTTTATTTTTTTTAGTACTCATTATGAACTTTATTTTTTTTTTTTATAACATATGAACTTTATTTTGTTTTATGTGAAAGAATGAAAATGGGACTGAACTTATCCGAGCAAGACTGAGTTGTGTGTGTAAGTGGTAAAAGAGTCCATGTCGTTGCTGCTGCGACCTCAACCTTCCACACGGCTCTCTCCGGTGGCTGCCGCTGCCTCTGTTCCTCTTATACCCGTTGCTTCCGTCGCGCCTCCACGGAAGAGAACGCCAACTCCAAAACCCAATATTTCTGTCTCTCCACCAACAGCAACGAATGCAGTCCCTCTCAAGAAGGTTCTGGTTCCCATCGGTTACGGAACAGAAGAAATGGAAACCGTTATCCTCATTCACGTCCTGCGCCGTGCCGGAGCTCACGTGACCGTGGCTTCCGTGGAGCCGCAGCTTCAAGTTGAAGCCGCCGGGGGTACCAAATTGGTGGCTGACACCTCCATCTCCGACTGTTTCGGTCAAATTTTTGATCTTGTCGCTTTGCCGGTTACTTTTCTAACCGAATTGCTTTTTCTTTTCTTCATCTTCGTAGTGTAAGTGTTTAACTGTAAGCAAAAGCTGCGTGTTTAACAGGGAGGAATGCCTGGCTCAGCAAGATTAAGGGATTGCGATATGTTGAGAAAAATCACGTGCAAACAAGCTGAGCAAAAGAGGCTTTATGGTGCTATTTGTGCTGCTCCGGCGATCACCCTTTTGCCATGGGGTCTTTTGAAGAGAAAGAAGGTACTTTACTTCACCTAACTTGGATTTGATTGGGTGAATATCTGTTACTATTTGTTTAGGGACAAGTTTTTAGTTCTTATGTAAATATTATACCCATTTAAATTAGGGTTTAATGTTTCTACCAGATAAATTATCTACATTCGCTCCCAAAACGACATCGTTCTGGATTAAAAAATTATAATTAAAAAGACTATTATAATCCTGAAATAAATTATAATTACAAAAATACCTTGATTTCCGCTTCAAAACAACGTTGTTTTGGGCTCAATGTAGATATAAGTTATCTATATTGACTATAGAAAAAGCGAACCCAAAAAATTATGACTCATGAAATCATTAGACATCATTAACACATGTACTTAAGTGGCATCGAAAAAAAAAAGTTGTCAAGAAAATGGGTCTAAATGCAAGTAGGCAACTTCAAATGTTATAATTTAAGTGAGTGTAGTATCTACCAATGACATGGATCAAATGACACAAGGTTGTTCCAGCTTAACTAGAACTTGGTAGGGAGAACTTTGTCGCTCTTGTGGTCCTGCTCGGCTCAACCATATTAGTTGAGTAATCGATGAATTGATAGAGAAATCTCCAAAAAAAATTTATCTAGTGAGGACTAAAAATTTATCCTTGGTTTAGAGTTTCATTTCATATTTTTTAAGTTCATCTGATCTCTACATGGCTAATTGTCTCTAGTTTGTCATGCAAGACGACTTGTCACCCTGCATTCTTCGACAGGCTTCCAACCTTTTGGGCAGTTAAAACAAACATTCAAGTTTCCGGAGAGCTTACAACCAGCCGTGGCCCTGGAACTACTTATCTGTTTGCTTTATCCTTGGCTGAGCAGCTATTTGGGGAGTCTGTTGCCTTGGAGGTTGCGGAATTGTTGGTAAACTGTTTTACTTTATCCTTCATCCTTGTCCAACTTTTTCTCCATGCTGTAATTGCCTGTTAGATCTTCATTTTGAAATGGAAACTTGGACTAAAATGGTTTTACACTTTTACTGAGCAACTTTCTTACAAGAAAGAAATAAATTGTTTTCCTTCATGTATATGAACAATTATGTTCATCACTGCGGCATTTTCTTTGTTCTTGCTGACTGATACATTGCTGAAAGTTACAGAACCTGATAAAGAATCAGTGTACACAATAATCACAATCAATGAGAAATACAAATCTTAGTAATCACTTGAAGAGAACATTCTAATAGGATTCAGTTATTCTGTATTGCCAAATATTCATGTGATTGGATTGTAAGCCCTAAGTTGCAATGATAAACCAGGAGCAAACTTTTAGCAGGTTGAACAGTTAATGAACTAACTACTATTTGATACTGAATTAGTTGAACTGGAGGATTTTAACAAAGTGGAAAAGGTAAAATAAAAGGATTAACAGAGAGGAAAAGAGAAGAGCAGAAAAAATAAATGCAAAATGATGAATGTGCTTAAAACCTACGTTTTTAAATCTAGGTCCTAAATTTTGTTTTTAATAAAGTTTGTAAAAATCAATATCTTATGTTGTTCTTTCTGATATTTGATGTATGTTAGCTTATCCATTGAGTTCTGATCCTGATCAAATATTCTTTCTTCTTTTAAAATAGTTGATGAGAACAGCTGATGACGATTATGCAGCCAAGGAGGAGTTCAATGAAGTTGAGTGGTCTGTTAGCCACCATGCCCCTAGTGTAAGTTACTATCATATCTGTATGATTTGGGATAACTTCTGCTGCCCTCATCCTTCTGCATCAAGAATCTTACATGTATGTTATGATGCCCAGGTTCTAATACCAATTGCACATGGTTCTGAAGAGATTGAAGCAGTGACTGTGATAGATATTCTAAGGCGAGCTAAAGCTAATGTCATTGTTGCTTCTGTTGAAAAAACTCTTGAAGTTTTGGCTTCTCAAGGAACCAAAATTGTTGCTGATATATTAATTAGTGATGCTCAAGAGTTAGCACATGATTTGATTATTCTTCCGGTAAGATAAATTTCTGAAAATAAATAAGGTGCTGCATTTTTTTGGGGTGGTACAGTAGACCCACAAGTCTTTATGGTTGTATTTTGAATCAATAAAATTTGATTTGATGTAGAAATCAATTCTCATGTTTGGAACTTATTGGAAAAAATAGGATTTGAATTGATTTGTAAATTAATATTTATGTTTGGAACACCTTAAAAACGAACGAAATTTATTTTGTTTTAGTACTCTTTCTTATCAAATAAAATCCACTCAAATTCGACCAAATTTGAGTGATTTCTAAATATGCAGAGCTTAAAAGGATTTCAAAATCAAATCGATCCCTGTTTAAAACTTTAAAGGTTTTCGTTTATAAATCAAATCAAATACTATATAAGATTTTATATGCCCTTTTTACCTTCCCCCAGCCCCACCCTCCTCTAAGAAAAAATCATAAACAATCTTCGCATGGCACATAGGATGAAAATGAGTAGTCACACTCTCATCTAGTAGCATTTTCTTTCTGGGGTCCTTCAAATTGTAGTCTTTTCCATTGCAGTTGTAATGGACTAAATCTGTTTAGCTATGATAGTCATTATCTGCTGAATCAGACGATTCTTTGTTTTTGTCTCATCTATAATTTATTGTGGCTGAGTTTCTCATGAATTGTTAGGGAGGAACTGCTGGAGCCCAAAGGCTAAGCAAATCTAAAATTCTAAAGAAGCTTCTCAAAGAACAAAATTCAGCTGGAAGAGCGTATGGGGCTGTCTGCTCGTCACTTGCCATTCTACATAGACAAGGTTTACTAAAGGTATTTGACACCCTACTCTTGTTGTTCTGCTTCCTGATCCAATTCTTAAGTAAAGCCTTACTGAAATCTCTAGCTTGTTACAGGACAAGAGAGCCACAGCTCATCCCCCTGTCTTGGACAAGGCTAAAGACGAAGCAATAAATGGTGCCAAAGTTGTTATTGATGGTAAACTGATCACTGGTGAGGGACTTGCCACTGTAACAGATTTTGCATTGGCTATTGTGAGCAAGCTATTTGGTAATGGAAGAGCAAGAAGTGTAGCAGAAGGCCTTGTTTTTGAGTATCCTAGGAATTAGAGTATGTGGTTTGAAGTACTTGTAGGTGGGGAAAAAAGTTATAGCTAGTCTAAGAGATGAGAAGTTTATGTACATTTTCCCAATCCATGCCTTGCAAACAGCTCCATATTATGATAAGCTAAGCTGCAGTTTTTGCAGGCAAATTTTTTATCAACTTGCACCCAGCTCTGTTGTCAATATTTCAATATCTCGTGGGCAAAATCTACCATCATAACCCAAGCTTGATTTCCTTGGCAGTCGGTATCAGTTGTTGTCCCCTTTTGGGCCATTTGCATATTTGGATGGTAGCAAATAGTAATCACCATGTCCTCTGAGTCTCATATCTCGTGGGGATGTTGATCAGGGAAGGCCATTGGCATTGACTGAGAGGGGAACTTGTTGGCTTTCGCAATGTGTACCGAAGAGTGAATTACTAAGTTAAAACAGATTGAACATTCTAATGTATTCTTTTTAAGAAGTATAATTCATAGTTGAAACTTAAAGCACACTGACACTGTTCACCGATTTCTTCCCCTCGTATAAGATCAGAACTTTGCTTTTAAGAGAGGCTTTTTGGCTACAACTTAGTTATTCATATTTATGCTTATCGTAGATGAAAAAAAATTAGTATTGTAAGCTTAGGCGATGACAACCGAATGATTGTACCAAATAAAAATGGTGCCTAGTAGTAAAAATCCTTCGCTTGCTCTCCATCCACTAGGAAGCCAACTTTTAGTTGATCGGTGGAAAAGAGGATAGGAGAGAAGAATATGAGCAATGTGAGAATACTTTATTTCGAACTATCACGAAACGGAAATGAATGAAAGAAATTTTAGGGATTCCATTTTGGGTTTGGTATATCTTGCAATAGAAAGTCTATCTTATTAATGAGAGATTCTCAAATTCAAATCGAAGTCACACAGTTGTTATGAGAAGAAGACCGACCAAATAAACCAAATCCCCGCATTTAATTAATTTTATCCTATGATGACTATAGTTTAAATTCGACAAAAAAGGTTAGAAACTAAGACAATCCAATAGGCTTGTCTTTTCATCCTACAACAAAAAAGAAAATGTCATTCAAGCAAATATATTAGTTTATTATACAAGATGCAAGTTTAATGTACAACTCAACGTTCCTAGTTCATATACACAAAAGCTACCACCCGATATAATGTTGGACAGCAATTACCTCAAATACATACTTCAGTTCTTATGATATAACAATGGCTACCTTCGTATAGCTGTCACTTAGAGACAAAGAACAACTAACACAGTCTAATCCCTACCAGGGACCTGTAAGTGTCCTTCTCAAGCATCTTCTTTTATTTCCCCATGGCCGGGACACAGAGTCCGAATCCTGCCAAAATAAATGAAAAAAAAAAAAAAAGTTTATTTGGGCTTCAACTAAAGTATAAATTATCAAGGAATTGTATTCATATCTTTCCAACAAGAACTCTCCCCCCATTTTAGTTTACCTCATAAAGAAAATAGAGAGAAAAGGAAACAAAATTTCATTCGCTCATAAATACTGAGCTGATCTAGAGAAGATAGGCAGAATCATATGCAAAACATATTATACCTTATTTTTCTGCGTTTCCATAATTTCTGCCTGTATCAAACCAAATGTAGTCAGAGACTGCCAAAACAAACCACAGTTAACAAATTAATGATGAGAATATATAGAGCATAGTGACAAAATACCTGTTTTCTCTGTAATTCTTGGTTTACTTCCTTAAGTTTTGCAACTTCAGCCTCTAGTTCGAAAGTGTAGGCCTGCCATTCAAAAGAAAGAGAATTTAATAGTTATGTGCATTATGGAACAGTACAAGAAATCATATTGAAAAAAGAGAGACAATAAAAGGACATCTTATTATATGGGAAAAAAACTTATTTACTGTATTTTAATTCTTTCTTATATGCACAATTTGTATTGAAGAATGATAATAAATGAACATTATCAAAACTTTTATGACAAGAATGCCTAATGGCAAATTGGAAGGCTAACCTGCTTGCGAGCCCGTGACCTCGCAGCTGATTCTCTATTTTTTATCATTCTCCTTTGTCTCCTCTCAACGACTTTCTCTACAGCACTGCACTTCCTTCCCCTGTTGATTACATAAGGAACTGGTGATAGTGAAGAAGTATCTACGCTACTTTTTGTAATAACATCCTCTGATATTTTATTTGCTGGAGAACCATTTGGAGCTGTGACATTGGCTGTGGATAAACCTACCATTCCAACACCTGTTAATGTACCATTCATTGAATGCTCCGGAACTCCAATCATCCCTCCCCTTCTTCCAGGGCTAGCAAGCTGAGCATTGTTTAACAAATGCATAGGAGAAGCAAAAGCTACATTTGTTGGTTTTGGGAAAAGCAGTGGCTGCTGCTGGTGCTGTTGTGTTTGTGGCTGAGAGTGGTTTGAGTTTAATGATAAAGGAGGAGGGTGTTTAGGAACTAAGTTATTGCCATCCACCATCCTGTTACCCAAATTCCCATTACTTCGATTTGGTTGTTGAAACCCAATAAGTAGATCAGTGTTATTGTTTGATCTAGAAAAGTCACCAAACCATCCATTATTATTTGTTGGTCTTCCAATTTGTTCAGTCATATCTTCTCTCACAACCCCAGCTCTCACCAAAAAATCCTCCAAAGTCATTTCTCCTAATGTTGGTTGCCTTTGAGGCATAGATGAACCACCATTGCCACTCCCATCTCTAGATCCACCAGTGTCTTTGATCAAATCCCTCCATACCTCATCAACTGTTTTCTGACTAAGAGTCCTTGGCAATGTTAAAGAACCTTGTCTTTGCAAATTACCACTTGGGTTATGACCACTTTCTTCTCCACCAGCTGAAGATGCCAAGGCCTGAGTCTCTTCAGCTGTCCATATGTTCTTCAAGAGTTCATCCATGTTCATAGATCCAAAATCCTTTCCAATCCCACCCATGGTGTTCTGGAACTCATCAAAAGTCAGGGAGTATATTGAGGGCTGTCTCACCAGATTAACATTTGCCTGTGGTTTCCCACCCATGACATCCCAAGTAGAGTTATCAACGTAGTTCCTAAAGTTCATACTTGGCCCCACTTTCAAAGACTTCAAGCACACGTGAGAACTGTACTTAAGCAAACTATGTCTTACGTATCAATCATGCTGAAGTACATCATGTGGTATTTTCAGTCAGCGTGCTTTGGAATGGTTTCCCTTTATTCAGATCCAACTATTCACAACATGGAAAAATAATTAATTGATAAAGCTAATTGAGCATATAATTAAACCGTTGAAATTATACCCCGCCCCAAACTACATAAATCCGTAGTCAATATATATATATATAACTGAAATACAACAAAAAAGGCATGTATACATTAAAATAGAGGCTTCACTCTTATATTCTCTTAATAGATAGGAAAATTTATAAGCCTCTAAAAAAAAATAGTAGTACAAGAACAAACAAATTATCGGGGGTACAACACTGTTACAACATTTGAGGGAAAAAGATAAATATGAACCAATATAGTAAAGACTGAACAATAGCTTGGCATATCAGTTCCAAAACACTTCATGAACAATCCCATCCGCAACCACAAGAATGCAAAGCAGTGCGAATGGTAAAGCCAACCATGATACCCCATTAGTGACAAGTCAGATCAAAACCTCTGCTGTCTGTTGTATTAGTATTTTGTGCTGCATCAGATCCACGATTCACCCATAGCCCAAAAGTACGTACTAAAATGAAAATTATCTGTACAAGTTTGGTAACTTAGATTAAGTTGGTCCCAGAGCTTGTAAGCTAAAATCTGATGTAGCTGGAACTTAATCTATACATGCTCTTAACAAAAAGTCAACTCATTTCTCCGAGATACCGACACCCTTTTACAAGTTTAACAAAACCCAACTTGCTTTTTCGAGTAAAATCACTTCAATTGAAAAATCTTTCCGATGCGTCACCACCCCAAACTTGTTTTTTTTTTTATTATTTATTTATATTATTACTATATAGCAAATTTCAAAGTCAATTACGGAAACTCCATTCTTCCACACACCTTTCACATACGGAAAAAACCATGAGTCGCAGCTATGCGGAATTCGATTCCTCAATTTCTCAACCATCGGAAAACTCTAAAGGCTTGTAAATAGTTCGTTCAGAAGAAGGAAGATAAACAATTCCACATAATTAAATGCAACTTAGTTTTCAGAAAATACAAAAAAATGAAAATAAATAAATAAACCCAACCAAACCAACCAGAAATAGTAAAACGAAAGTGAATGATAAAAAATCCAGCATAAGGTACAGAAATAAATATGGAGACGAATAAAAAGGGCGGTGAGAGTGAAAGGAGCGAATTACCTTAGGTTAGTGTTTTGGGTTACTCTTGTGTTCATCAACGTTAGACTTGGGGAGAGTGTCGTGTCGTAGCGATGGTGGAGTCGACAAGTGTCTAGTGCCGCCTGCATTTAAGGAGAGGCTGAGTGACTCATTGTTGTGAAAAAAAAAAAATGAAAAAGCATAAGGAACCAATGAATTCTAGGAACGTGGACCAATGGTGAGCGAGTTGAGTCGTTTGATGTGATATTGTACCAATGCAAGTCCGAAATGTGTGACGATCTACAGCACTCGATTATGCCTTCCGACAACATTAGATGGTGAACACCACGCTTTTGGATTTTTCTTATCCCGTTTTTATTTTCATATATTATCATCACTCACTTTTACATCATCTTTTTTATTCGCGATTTCATGGCAAGATTTCTTGGTGCTCCAAGATGGATATTTGTAAGAGGAGAATTTTTTTTTATTTGAGCAATATAATTACTAAAAATATAGTAAAGAATGAATTTGGTGAGAAAGTTTTTAAAAAAGTTATTTGATAGGCAGAAATATTATCAAAAAAATTGATTTTAGTTTATTAAATCTATGTTTAGTTGAAAGTAAAATATAAATAAAAAAATATGATTAAATTACTACAACAACTCTCGAGTAAAATAAAATGGTAAAATATGATTTTAGTTTGCTGAATAGTTTTTCCCAACATCAGAGTCATTTTGGTCTACTTACTTGCAGTCCTTCTTGAATTTCCCTAGCTATAAGCAGATAGCACCTTGTAGGTGATTTTATTCAAGAGTGTTTTTTACACACAAAAAACAAAATACTAGGCAAATAATTTTATAACTTTCCTAGAATTTTTTTTTTAAAACCTGGTACCAAACATGGACATATAAAAATACCACTTCCATTTGGTATCTTCAACAAAAATTTGTACCAGACACACCTTAAGTTCCATGTGATCTTTTTATTTAGGGGTGATATTTGGATAATTTTTTTTTTTTCATTTCTCCCCTTTCCTCTTTCCTGTCTTCTCTCAATAATTATCTGATTTTGATTGGTCTGAATCACTGAATTAATGGTGATCTGGAACCACCGAAATTCTTCTCAATTTCATGAACTCCTTGATATTCAACCCTTCCCACTCGTATTAGGCAGAGGCACAATGCGAGTTTGGAATCATGTGAGATTGAAAAATGGGGCTCTAGCATCTTTCATGTACAAATTTTTTTTTTTGAAAAATCATGTGAAATGAATGTTCCTTCTTTTGTTACTTTGTTATAGGAGAATATATTTTTCATATTGTATCATACATGAAATAATTTATCTCATGTAATAAACAAAGAAGTAGATGAGACCCCTAAGAAAGAAAGAGAAAGAAAAAATGAGTCTCATCTACTTTTTGTATATTATATAAGATAACTAAAATTATCTAATCTAACGTGGACAACATATTTCCTTTTGTTATATTATGCATACATTATACTAAATTTAGTCTTGATATTAAAAACATGGGAAAATATAGTCTACTGTTACTAGAGAAGGAATTTTTCTTCTGCACTCACCATCAAAAGTTGTGGTATCCTTCTTTTTTTACTCTAGTGGGTCCCATTGTTTTTGTATCTCTTCTGGAGAAAAAAAGTCTCTCTTGTTAAAGGAGAGATATAAAGCCCCAAAAACATATAAAGATGTTGATGATGAAAGCGCATAGAAAAAGTGACTAAACAGAAAGTTAGGATTTTCATAAAAGAGTAATTCTCGGTTTCTCAATTTCTATTAACAAACTAACAAAATTCAACTCCTGGAATAAGGGTCTTAAACACCCTTTTATAGCTAACTACAAATTGATCCAAAATTCAAAATCTAAAATCCTAAAAATAAGAAAACTTCATAAAATAAATATAACAGTAATTAACTTATAAGAATAAATAAACGTCCTTCTTTTCGTCCTTAACTTATAAGAATAAATAAGGGTCTTAAACACCCCAAGGGATTAACGTCCTTCTTTTCGTCATCAAATACTTCCTCTAATTCTCTTCAGATTGAATGCCTAACTTTATCCATGCAAGTCGCCGCTCCAAATGTTGGATTTTCATGCTCTGCGCCTCCACAAGAGTTCGCTTCAAAATTTGGATTTTCTCGGTATGCACCCACACGAGTCGTTGCTCCAAATCTTGAATTCTCTTTCTCTGCGCCCACACCAGTAGTCGCTCCAAAACTTGGATTTTCTTATCCACACTTACTCAAGCTTTGCTAATCCTGGATCCATCTTCCGAGCTCTTCATTTTCTATGTCACTCGGGTCTGTTTAACGCAATTGTCTATCTTCTTTAGGAACGAATCCACGTCCCTTGCCTTCACGACTCTGCCATCGACGACCTCCATGATTCTGTTCAGCCATTAGTTGAATGCAACCTAATGTTCTGATACCAAATGATGCCGAAAGCACATAAAAAAAAGTGACTAAACAAAAGTTAAAATTTTCATAAAAGAGTAACCCCTCCAGTTCTCAATTTGTATTAACAAAATAACAAAATTTAACTCTTGGAATAAGAGTCTTAAACACCTTTTTATAGGCTAATTACAAATTGATTCGAAATTCAAAATTCAAAACCTAAAATCGCATAAATAAGAAAACTCCCTAAAATAAATATAACAATAATTAACTTTTAAAATAAACAAATAAATAATTATAATTAAATCATTCAAAACACGTCTCAAATCTTATATCTCAAATCATATCAAATGTGTTGCTTTATTTTTCTTTTCAAATGAATCACAATCATATCTGCGGCTTTATTTGGACTTAGATTTGATCGAAATTTATTATATTTCAAATTACTGCTTATTTCAACAATTGAGTCATACTTATTGTGCCACAATTCTGGTTGACTATGAGCTTCTTGAATCAATGGTTAGGTCATGTGTAATGGGCCAACTATAAGTGCATCAATGTATTAGGTTTATATTAATTAATTTGGCTAATTTACGGAAAAGCTCCTCCTTTCAAACTCTAAAATTGTATTTGTTTTAAATTTAACGACTCTGGTTTATTAAATATATGAACCATTAAATTTAAGCAAACCAATCATTAAGATTAGGGGTAAGATTTCTTATTCTTATAAGAATAACATGTCTCATTTGAAATGATGTCACTTCTTAATTATTAAATAGTCAAATTTACATTGAAAGTTTGGTTATGTTCAATAATAATAAATTTTTTAAAGTTAAATATAAGTTTATGTACTATCCAATAACTTTACTCAAATTTTTATTTTATTTACCAAAAGTTTATGGGATTAATGTTTCTCATATTATAAGAGATACTTTTATCTGCTATATTCACATAAAGTGTGTGAGACCCATGTGAGGCCATATGAAGAGATGATGAGTCTCCAATTTACTATGTATTAAGGGTCAATATGAGCATGAAATTGATTTAAAAGTAATTAAAGTTATGAGAATTATAATTAAATTTTTATTTTATTTTCAATAATATTCTCATAAAATTTCTTATATTTTACAGTAATTTCAACTCAATAAAGAAAAAAATTGGAGATATCAAGTAGATTGCTTTGGATTTCTGAATCATTGAAGATTTTATCAAATCTTCCTTTGAATATTTTTAAGGAAAGTTTTTCATTAAATAAAAAGGGAAAGATTTGAAGGATTGAATCAAAGATATGATTAGAGATTGTAGTGAAGATTCCATTGAAGATATGATGAAAAATTAAAAGATATAGTTTTCATCCCTATAAAAAGGCATCTCTTGGAAACTCAAGAATTTGACAGAGGCAACAATATTCAGAGGAGGAGACTCACGCTGGAGATCAGGATTCTGGAGATCTTGAAGATTGAAGACCATTGATCTTTCTTCTTCATCTTTTCTTTTCTTTCTTTGTTATGAATTCTTTTTACTATTTTGATTTGTTAAAGCCAGATATGTCTCGCTAGTTTTCTTTTTGTAGTTGGGATCATGGACCCAATGTGAATCCTTTATATTTTCAATATTATTTTTATAATTTAATTAGTTAGTTAGTTGTATTCTAACTGTGTTAATTTTTTCATATCCTTGATAGAATTAATCGCTCTATTATAAGGTTTTAAGGATTAGGGCTCACAATAGACATATTGGGATTTTAATCTAGACAAGGGTAGAATAACAATCCGTGTATGATCTATACATAAGCTTACATAGATTGCAGACTTATAATTCATTTGTTTAATGCTTAGTTCAAGAGGAATTACTAGGACACTAGGATTCTTATTGGATTAAAGGGTTGAAATCACTAAGACATTAGGGTTCAACTATTTTATAGGAAAATAATGAATTGTCTGAGCTAACAAATTAGTTAATTATAAAATACAATATACGAATATAAGGGAGGATCAGAGGTGAAGTACATCCTGGCTACAGTTCTTTTACAATTTTTCATAACTCTCATATTTTCTTGATATTCTTGACATTCTTGCATGCTTTTAAATAGTATTTTTTTAAAATTCTGTTTTTAAAATTACAACAATCAATCACTTTCACAATCAAACAAATTTTATTTTCCAATTAAAAAGGGAATAGTTAAAATTAGTCATTGGTGCATTAATCCTCGAGGGAACGATATCCTATTTATCACTTTTATTACTTGAAACGAACGGTATACTTGCCGATTTCGCAACAAGAAAAGAGAGAGAAAAATAAAATATGAGCCCCTCATATTTTTATGTGTATGTAAAGATAAAATTATCTCATACAACATGAGAAATGTTAATCCCAAAGTTTATTACTTAGGGTTTTTTTTTTGTATAATGGTTGTAGGGACAAGAATAAAAATATCAAGAAACTAAACATAATGTGCTATAAATTTAAAACAATGAAGTTATATAAAATGACGAAATAGTAAAACTAAATTTATATATGATCACATTATTACTTGTTTACAAGTTTATATCATTATTTTCTTTTGTATGCCAAAAAGCTTATTTCTTAGTTTTCTTAATAAAAAAGCGTTTGGACCAAAAAAATTAAAGAAAATAAATTATTTAAAAAGTCATATTATTACTAATTGAATTGTGGATTAGAGGAGGATCGAGTTGCTCCGTGCTTCTCACTGCATATGTTCCTATCTTAAAACACTCATCAATATTTACTTTGTAGCCAATAAACCATAAGGTGTTTGGTAGAGGAGATATTTATTATCCAGGAATCATGATTACTAGGATATGGTGGGAAATACTTTTTCTTGGAAATGTTACTAAAAAGTTGTTTGGTAAGACACATTTTTTTTTGGGAATATTGAGTTAATTTTTCTGATACTGTATTTGGTTATTTGTAAAATCGAAATTACAAAATTACCCATGTGTTTGAATATTGAATCTTTTTGAATGTAGGGAAATACCTCAGCTTTGTCATTCTCTCTCTTCGTCTCATTTTTTATTTCCCCTTCATTTCTCTCCGTTCGTTTTGCTAGGCTACCTCACAGACCTTGAAAACCAGATTCATAAACAGAAGAGAGCAAAGAAAGAAGTGAGGCATGTAACACCCCGTAGTACTCCGGTTGTTAACATACATGATATTTGGCATACACAGCGGAAGACTTTATTTTAAAAGAATAATAAATCATTTTACGAAAATATGAATAAACTTTTTCCAAAACATTTTATGAAAACCTTTCTAAAAACGTTCACTTGAGATACTGCGAAAGCGTAAATCTAAACATACAACTACTAATTAATCCCATGAGCCAATATTAGAGGCCCTTGACCATCAAGATATGACATCAAGTGTCATTCCTGATGGAGTCTCACGGACAGCATAACGGCTGTATTTTGGATAACTGGGAACCTGGTCCCACACATACATTTAACATGATTGATACAATAATTTAAACAAATAGCTTGCAAGTCCTCCACGGACTGCAATCCCCTCAATGGGTCAACACAACGATAAAGCTCCATGCCCAAATGAACCGAATACATGCATCAAGTCTATATTAATTCAAAGTATAAAAGCATCAGTAATAATCCATGGCTCTAAGGATACAATCATGAGCCTAAATAAATACATACAATAATCTCCATAAAATAATTCAGCATGTTAATAAGTCTACATGTCAACATCAAGTCTAAACATAATATAAAATCATCAGCTGCATCATCAACTATTCTAATGCGGGGGCCTTGCCCCTAGAAGCATCACCACTACTTTGGGTACCTAAAATGATGTCCCCAAACGGGGTGAGATAAGAACATCTCAGTAAGCTCAAGGTTCATAGAGGATCCTCTAACCCCTGAGCCCACTTCCTGCATGACAAGTCAGATATAAAGCATATAATACAGACATACAACATAAACATAGCATTATCATATCATCCTTATGTAACCCCAGGGTCAAAGCCATAAACGGTTACACATGTGTGACTTCTAGGGTCAAGCCATAGACAGTCAACACAACCTCAGTATGAAATAGCTCCTAGAGTCAAGTCATAGGCAGCTTACATACCATGATCACTGGCCAGAATCCTCATAACATATATCATCAGTGCATCATCATAACATCAAGATCATATAACATCTGTATGAATGTGAATGAATGCACATATACATCATAGCATATACTTTCATACAATACAACCATAATCCCCACCATCATGGTAGGGCCAGTAGAGAGAGGAGTCAACTAGAACTAGGAGCTTACCTCACTGAGCTTATCAACAACCTAACTCCAACAGTCAATACGTATGCTCCCGAACACTCTCAAGTGCCAAGCTCTCTAGAAAAACCTAGAGCAGGAATCATTTACATTATTAATACTCAATTAGTTAATGATTCCACATTATATTCTTACATGCCAATAATATGTCCATCACAAGTCTAGACCAATTATTACTTATTATTTATTTTTGTGCATTATTATAAGCCACCACATTCTTTAATTACTTACATAACTTAGAATCTTCTTCTAGGCTCACATAGGTAACTTAGATTATTTTCAACTCATCCAAGCCAAATAATTAATTATTATAAGTTACTAAGGGTTTCCATAAGTCTACTTAGCTTAAATATCACTTTTACGGTTTTCCCATAACTGTACATGCTTCTGTTTTCCAGTCACTGAGCGCAACTCACTTGTTATAAAATTCTCATATTTTAGTATGTTAATATAGACTCAATTACATTTCCAACAAGATATCACATGCCTCATTTGGAGTTTCCTAGCTTCGGTTATCATCATTTGAAGTTGGACAAACAAAGCTGTTTGCCAACTCCGAACAGAGCCCTAAACATCCTTTACAATTTCTGCGATTTTGAAAAATATACTATAGCAATTTCACTAAATATTTTATGCAGATAACTAGACACCTTTATCTTTAATTATACATATTATTAGCCTAATTTGAATAAGAATTGAGGGAGAAAAAATTCGTGGAAGTTGTAGCCATGTACAACCCCTGCACATGGCCTCCCTGGGCAGTCCTCATTAAAACGAACATACAGAATGGAATACATCTTTAATTGGTACCAAATTTTGACACTACATAGCTAACATCTCAAGCTTCAATTTTATATAAGGCACAACCCTATATGACATCTATGGAGGGATATACGCTTTCCCCAATTTTGCCTAAAAACTGATTATATAGCCCTAAATGTGTTTACTTAACAAACTTTAATTATTTTTTATTATAAATTCTAATTCACTTTAATTCTTGGATTTTTCTATTATTAAGTCACATTATGAAATCTCCTTAGTCTCATTATGTCATGATATTTAAACTTTACTAATTACTTAATTAGTGTACCTAAACCCTACTTTAGTCCAATTTTAGAGTTAAATTCTTAATTACTTTTGTTAATTAATTCTTACCCTTAATTAATCCCTTAATTCATCTTCTCCTTAATTTTAACACAACTAAACCTTTATATACTTTATGGGAAAGATTTGATGAGCTATTTTAATTATGATTTTTAGCCATTATTAATCATGATTAGTGAGTTTTACTTAGAGTTAACTCACCTAGTTAATCTTTCTAATCATTTTTCCACACTTAAAAACTTAAACACATTTTTTTGTCATCAAACTCTATTCATCCTTGACTTGGCTGAATCATACATAGTCCATATTAGGGTTCATAGTCATCTTTTTATATGAACATCACTCAAATGTCCAAAGGTGGCACATTTCGTCATCCAATCCATCATTCCATGGTTCAAAACACACCCATCCTTAAGAATCATCATCAAACCATGGCACTAAAAATTTTTAAACAATATTTCTCCAATACATAACAAAACCGTGGCAGACACACAAGAAAAAGAGAGATTTTTTGGTTCATATTTCTCCAATGGAGGCTTACATCTTCAAGCTTCCTCCTTTAGCTCAAGGCTCCACATTTTTCCACCAAGAACACACCTTTAGGCAGGCACACGCCTTCATGAACATGCTCATAATTTAGGCTCAAGAACACAAGAAGAAAAGATGAGCTTTTTCATGAAAAAAATTAAGAGAACTTACCCACAAATCACAAGAATCAAGCAACCAAGTGTGGTTCTTCAAGGAAGCTCAAGAACACAACTCAATGGCCATCTTTCTTCACAAAACCATGGCTATCGAAGAAGCTAAGGGCTACAAAATTTTGGCTCCACACCATAAAAATGGTATGGTTGTGAAGAGGAGAGTGAGAGCAACAACTTTGATGAAGGAGGTTTTGTGTTTTGGAGAGGTTTAGGTGATGGAATCTTAGAGAGAAATGAGAGAGTTTTCAAAATTTGAAATTTAGAGAGAGAAGGAAGGAGGGGGGATGCTGAATCTGATCAGAAAATGGAGGGGAAAGTGCCCTAATTAGGGTTGCCGTATCACTTAAGTGACACATTGTCCTTTAATAAAACTCAGTACAATTTTTATCTGAACTGTCATCAAATTTTTTACCCGAAAACCTCCAAGACTCTAAATTTAAGTACTTAACATTAATTTTGTCTAATTATTATGTTCATAACTTAAAAATTTGATTAGTAGATCACAGATCCACTAACAGTGTTTTAATTGCACTGTAGACTTTACCAGTGTTCTTAACTGTACTCGAATTTCATAATCTTCTTAACTTTAACATTTTTGGTCTAATTATGACTTGTTAGGAATATATTGATCTTTATTTCCATTTTCTCATCTTTTTCCCGTTCCGGGATTCTACCGGCGGCTGCTACAGCAGTACAAAATACCCGACAGAAGTGACTTTTCAAAAATACTTCAATATGGGTATCAATCTTCATCAAATTATATCCTAACCTCATTCATAATGTTTATATCATTAAATTAGATCTCTAACTATAATTTTCTAACTTGGAGCTATTCTACTGACTGTTATTACGTCAGCAGTCAAATTTAACAGATGAAAATTCATCTTTGCATAATACCCTCAATATGGGTATTAAAATTCTTAGAATTTCATCCTCATTCCATTTTTGACCATAAGGTCCTCATTATAACCCTCTAATTTAAAAGTCATATAATTAGAATTATTACAAGGCACACTGTTGAAGCTGCAAAAAGAAGTGGTGAAGAGATTGAAGACACTGTTCGTGACTGTGAAATGCAATGTGAGTTCAGCTGCTAGAGGATATGAGGCCTTAGAATCTAGAACAACGATGTTGAATGAAATTATACAGGTGTTGAAGGATGCTATGGTTCTTGTGATTGGAGTTTATAGTATGGCTGGGGTTGGTAAAACTGCATTGGTCAAAGAACTAGCGTGGCAAGCTGAGAAGGATGGTTCATTTGATGCGGTGGCTATGGCTACTATGAATAGGGGTGTTCGTGGTCTGGATTGGATCGGTTTTGGAAGCAAAAATCATCGGATCCAATTCCTTCGGTTTGATCATGTGATCATCCATTCGATTTGGATATTTTTTCAAATCTGATCCGATCCAATCCAATCCAATTTTTTCGGCTTGGATTGGATCAGTTTTCAGTTTTTTGAAAATCCTAAAATTTGTTTCATGATTATTGTGTAAATAACATCTTTTGTATATATTGACTTTGTAAAAAAAAATTGAAATACAAAAGCATATAATATAGTTCTTTTTTTTGGCAATGAGATATGAAGCTCTACACTGATGAAATTTTGTTGATGATATGTGACTAGATTTTTTCTTGGGTTCACTTGATGGGTTAATGGGTATTGGGTTTATAAATTTTTGGGCTATGATTGGGGAAATGCCCAAGTAGATAAAGGAGAATTAATATATTGGATTGGTTTGGATTGGATCGATTTTCATCACCCAATCTGAAAACTGATCCAATCCAATTAAAATTTGCGATTTTTTTTTCGATTTTCGGTTTATTCAGTTATCGATTTTTTGGTTCGGTCACCATGATTTGATCGATTTGGATCGGTTGATGAACACCCCTAACTGTGACCAATTCTCCTGATGTTAGAACAATTAGAGCATAATTGATGTGGTGAAGTAGACGAAGAACATATCGGTGTTGCAGATATTTTCAGAGCAAGATTTTTTCACTTGTGTTCAAGGGCATTTTGGTCTGAGGAAGTCATGAATCGTTGCCCAAGCGGTGGGAAAAATTTAATATCATGGGTGAAATGGTATTTTAGATTGGGAATGTGTAGTAAAAAAAATGATGGGGAAAAAATTATCCTGAGAATATTTTAACTTTTACTCATTCCAAACATGGAAAAATATTTTTCCTTACCCTATTTTCCTAAGATTTCATGCAAAATCCTTATACCAAATAGCCTTTAAAGTCTTATTGTTACGTAATTTTTTCCTCCAAGCTACCAATATTAATAATTCAAATAATTAAAAAAATTGTATACACTTTCTATGAAACTGTAACTTCCTTTAAGCAACATTTCATAACTTTTAAGTGACTATGATATTATTAAAAGAGTTTGATTTTATAAAATATTATAAGAATAGTTGATTCATGAAAGTACATAATGTCACATAATCTCATATGATGACGTGGCACTCTAAGCAACATTTTTATTCTCATGTAATTAGAGCTTTTGTGAAATAAAGAGTTGTCTATGAAATAATAAATTTGTGTTTGTAAATGTTATTCCAAAATTGGTTTTATAATGATTAGTTTTCTTTGAATAATATATAATGAAATTATAGTTCATTGAGTATTGACTTACTAAAACTAGTATAACCGAGAATTTGGTTGCATATATGTAAAAACATTGTTGTTGGTCCCAAATGAATTCAAAATGAGTGGTGAATTGAGTTTATTGAAAATTTGTAATTTAAAAATATATACAATTGCGATAAAATAAAAAGTAAAGAAAAGAAGTAACAAGATTACAAAAAAAAAATAACATAGTTATTTTAACGTGAAAAAAACTCCAACGGGAAGAAAAAAACTCACACCCCAATTTGGATATCTCTATCAATTGGGAGACTAATCTACTATTACGAGACATGCTCAGTACTAAGTATAAAAATAGAACATATTATACAAGAATTAACCCGAAGCCTAATCCTAGGTTTCTGAAACCCTAACATAGGATTCTCACAGAGTCTAATTAAAGACTCTCCGAAGCCAAATGGTTTCCGTCTTTATTCACAATGAATAAAGACCGACTTATTTCTAGGTCACGACTCACGACCTTTTCCAAGGTCAAGTAAAAAATTCAATTAAAATTAGTTACCTTATACACTTCTAAATAATAAGCAGATAGGTACAAATAAAATATAAGTGGTGGACTTATTGAATTTGCTTATGCCTTGGTTGTCAAATAATTTTGGACACGCTTTAAGAAGAAAAACTCACGAGATGTGTGTTGCAATTATGGCAAGTATACTGATCATTTCAAGTAATAAAAGTGTGAGTAGAGTATCGTCCCACGATGATTAATGCACCAAATATTATCCTAACTATTCCCTTTAATTTGGACAAATCAATTTGTTTTAGAGAATAATTTTTGAATAAAAATAAAAATAAAATAATTAAATTTAATTGAAAGAAAAATCAAGAACATGCAAGAACGCAAGTAATAAGTATGATTGAAGAAACTGTGATAAAAAACTGTAGCTAAGGCACACTTCACCTTTGATCCCCCCTTATTAATCTAAATTAATTCTTATAATCAATTATTTCAATTATTCAGATAATTCATCTTCTCGAAATTAATTGGTTAAACCATAACTTTAACCCTTTAATCCAATTAGAATTCTAATATCTTAGTAATCCTTCTTGAATTAAACATTTAGTTCAATGAATTAAGAAGTCTGCAATTCATACAAGCCTATGTCTAGATCATGCACAAATTGTTATTTTACCCAAGTCAGAATTAAAATCCAAATATGTCTATTGTGAGCTCTAACCCTCAAAACCCTATAAGAGTGATCAATTCTAATAAGGATATAGAATTTTCATTCAAGGTAAAATAAAACTAATTGAATTATAAGAATTATAAAAATAATTCAAAGGTTCACATCAGATCCATGACCCTAACAACAGAAGAAAACGAGCCAGACATAGCTGGCTTAAACACAATAAAGAAATAAAAAGAGTTCATTGAGATGAAAGAAAAGAAGGAGAAGAAGAAGAATCAAAGGTCTTTAGTCTTTAATTTCTCTGAAATCTTGATCTCTAGTATAAGCCTCCAAGAATTCTCTTAAATTCTTGATCTCTCAAAAGTCTCCAGCCAAAAGATGATTAATAAGGGTTTACATCCCCATTTTATACCTTAATGTCAAATCTGCCCAAATCTTGATCAAATATTTGATGTAGAACCCTTCTTAAATTGTAATTTGATCTCCATTTAAAATGATTATGTGTTTCCCGCGTTATTAGCGCGGATCTCGCGCTTACTAGCACGACAATTATAACAGGGGCATCTGAATCCCCGCTACTAGTGCGGATCCCGCACTTGTAGCGCAGCAGCACTGTGTGTTGAGGAATTTTCCCACGCTACTAGCGCGGATCCCGTGCTTGTAGCGCGGAACTTCTGTGCTCTGCTTTCTCTTGTGCTTGTGAACAAGTTCTTTTCTAGTACTTTTTTCTACAAAAATAACAGAAATTCAGTGAGAGAAGAATTGATCATGGTTTATCAACTTTATAACAAATATAAGCCTTTTTCTTTCAAAGTGGATTAAATCCTTGTTCTTTTTAACTTAGAAAACTATATATGCTGAAGGCATATCAATGTGCAATGTGATCTTTCTCTTAAATGCTCACCCACACTTTGAATAAAGACTCAGAGTATAGTATTTATAGACTTTTTCTCAAAATCAATTACTAAGGAAAAATCTCTAATTTTTTGCACTAAATTTGTTTTGAAAGATTATCATGATTTTTAATAAAATCTTCTAAAATTTTATTATTAAAAATAGAATCAAAATTTTTAAAATAATTTTCTAAAAATTAAATTTCTAAAATAAAATAAAGTAAAATCAAATCAAATCTTTCAAAAAGGAATTAAATCTCAAAATAAATTTTTATTTTGTCAAATCAAAATTCAAATCTTAGAAGTATAATTAGATTATAGATAAGTCTTTTCTATCTTCCTTCAATTAAATCTCAAATTAGCTTTTTCTTTTCAAATCAAAAATCAAATCTCAAAAATCTATTTAGATTAAAGATAAATCTTTTGTATCTTCCTTCTTCAATTTCCAAAACTTTAAGATAATGCAATTCAAGGCATGTTCAGATTTACCTCATCCAACCATTACATGAAATCTAAGATTTTATCTTACAACTTTGATATTCGCGATTGCATGACAATTGTGTTGTATTTTCTTTATCATAATTCATTACAAATTAAGTCCTATAACAAACTTTCAAAAATTAAACAAACTATTAGATAATTTGGCTTCACTTGTTTATCATAATTCATTTTCTTTATGATATATAAGATTCCCTCCAAGTGTTAAAAAGTTATATATTTCATTTGACATGTATAAAAATAATAATTTCAAATTCAAAAAATTGAAAATATATATAACATGTATAATTACAACATCGATCAATATTTGTTTACTCAATATATTGATAAATATTTACATAATAAAATATTATATATTTTTTTAATAAGTTTACGAAAGTATTAATATATTTATTAATTTAAATATTCCAAATATATAAATTTTTAAATAATTTTATATTTTCATATAATGTATCCCCTAAAAAGTATGTCACATATCAACAAAGCCCACCACAGTTAATAGATGACTGAGTTTCTTAAGCATGCTGATAGGGATTCGATCTCTTTTTTTTTTTTTTGGAAATACAATGAAAACTAAAGCAACATCAAAAAAGCCCTATACTGGGCACAATCTTGGGAGACTAACTCCCCTCAAGTCATTATGAAGCAATTCCAAACAAGCCGTTGGAGGAACATCCAACACAATCAGCTGTCCATCCTGATGAGGTGCATGAGTAGCAAGCCAATCAGCAACAAAATTGCCTTCTCTATAAGTATAACTAAGCTGAATAATTCAGTCTCTTTGAAGCATGCTACGAGCTCAGATGATTAAAGCAGAAAGATGATGACTTACGTCACACCCTTTTCTTATAAATTCCAAAGCCACTTTGGAGTCACCCTCCACAAAGACTCTCATAAATCCCTTATGCCAAGCCAGATCCATACCTGTCAAGAACCCCCAAATTTCTGCTGAAGTAGAAGTACCACTCCCAAGGAATTTTGTAAAACCAGTTAACCAGTTCCCAACAGCATCCCTTATGATTCCACCACATGCATTCCTTTGCACACTGTCTATGTTGGAACCATCCACATTAAGTTTAACATAACCCTCAGAGAGAAAATTCCAGTGAATAAGACGTTCCTCTCTTCTAAGCTCCTGATGACCAATCTTAATAGGGGTTTCATTAGCAAATTGAATATTACCACAAGTGTAGGTAATGCGCCTAATGAGACCGTACTTCGAGGTGCTAGTTTGATCAAAGATCGCCTTATTTCCCTCCCCCCGCAAACACCAAGCTATCACCCCAAAATACAAAGGCCAAGTTCGATCAGATTGAAACGGACCTTTTACTCCTAGATTTGTCTGAATCCATAGGTGAAGATCCACGGAGAAAAAGTCACTACGGTTATCAGAAGGAACCCAATGCTCCCATAATTCCCTGGCACCAAGACAATCTCTAATGGCATGTAAACTATCCTCAAGATTACAATGACATCTCAGACACGCTGCATCTGTAGCCATGTGACAATGCACTCTACGAACATTAGTTAAAAGAAAACCTCTGTAGAGAAGCCATAAGAATTGTCTAATACGTTCAGGACCAGGCCAAGCCCAAATTACCTTCCAAATCATATCCTGATGATAATGCGAGGTACCCATGAGATAGTTATAAGCTGATTTCACTGAAAAAACCCCATCTTGGCTACCTGCCCAAATAACACGGTCCGGAGAAGGATCCACTGTAGGAGGGAGCACACTACGAATCTTGTCTAATACTAAAGTAGGAAGAAGGTGCTGGAATAAAGGCCAGTCCCAATTACCATAACAAGTTATAAATTGAGACGTAGACCAATGAGTCATAATAGGAGGAATAGGTTGAACGGCCAGAGAAACAAGTTGAGGACATCCTGGCACCCACGAATCCATCCAAAAAGACGTATGAACCCCATCTCCTAAAATGATACGAGAATTCTCTAGAGTTTGAGGCCAATACCTAACAATAGCCTTCCATAAACCAGAATCATTTGCTGAAGCCGAGATACTTGGAATGAGCCTTTCCTCCACCTTATACTTGCTACGAAGGACCCGAACCCATAACGAATTACGATCAGTCATGATACGGTGACCTAGCTTCATGATAAAAGTCATATTATTCTCTTTAATTTTACGAAAACCAAGCCCCCTACATTCTTCGGCAAACAGACCATCTCCCAAGAAACTAGGTGAGCTTTCCTTCGTTCAGAAGTTGATCCCCAAATGAAATTCCTAGTTACACTCTCAATACGATCACACGTACCACTAGGAATAATACAAGTTTGCATAGGATATTGAAGAATTGCAGTAAGAACTGACCTAGCCAAAGTTGATATTCCTGCCAATTAAAGAGTACGTTGATTCCAGGCATTTAAACGAGCTTGCATCCGATTTAAGATATAGCCAAACGTACTCTTTGTAACACGGCTATGACGAAGAGGAATACCCAAGTATTTACCCAAGTCATTAGTAGGAGAGTAGCCCATCAACTGGCTTAGATTCTGCACTCGGGTATGATTAACATTTCTGGAGAAGAAGACTTTTGTTTTTTCCTTGCTAACCTTCTCACCAGAGCACCTGCAAAAACAATCAAGAATCTTATTAATAATAACAGCTTGCCCCTATGTGGCTTCTGTAAAGAGCAGAAGATCATCTGCAAAAAATAGATGGGAAAGCAGTGGTCCCCTTCTATTCAATCTGATAGTCTTCCAAACGTCCTCCTGAACTGCTACATTAATCAAATGAGCAAGTCTTTCCATGCAAAGGATGAAAAGATAAAGAGACAAAGGATCTCCCTGACGAAGACCTTGATTAGGAGAAAATTCTGTCGTAGTTGATACATTCCATAACAAATTCATTGTATATGACGAGATATAACACATGATCAGAGAAATAATATTCTCAGGCAAACCAATATCCACAAGCGTGTCTTTCAGAAACTCCCAAGAAATCTTGTCATAAGCCTTTTCTAAATCAACTTTGATAGTCATCCAACCCTTACCTCCTCTCTTTTTATTCATGGAATGGATGATTTCCTGAGCCACAATGATATTATCTGCTCCTTGTCTACCCTTAATAAAACCACATTGATTAGGCATAACCAAGTGAGCCATATGAAATTTCAGCCTATTAGCCACAATCTTAGTTACAGTCTTGTAAATAACATTACAAAGGCTAATAGGTCTGAAATCTTTAAGTAATTCAGGCACATCAATCTTAGGAATTAGACAAATCAAAGTTTGGTTAACCTCTTTGATATTATCCGGATGAAGGAACACACCTTTCACAAAAGAGATAACTGACTCACCCACCTTATCCCACTGAGATTGAAAGAAAAGAGCATTAAGCTCATCCTTCCCAGGCGACTTGTATGGACCAAAAGAGAAGACTACATCTCTGATCTCCTTACTGTTTGACATAATACTCATCGTGTCTAAAGCATGCGCTTCAATAACTGGAAAAAAGCCACGAACTAGAAAAGCCGATTTAGGTAATGGATCTTTTGTGTACAGATTTTCAAAGAAAGAAACAACCATTTCCATTAAAACCTGCTGATCACCAATCCAAACTCCCTTCGAGTTTTTCAACGTATCTATGTGATTCCTCCTACGTCTGGCAACCGTCACAGAATGAAAGAAACGCGAGTTCCTATCTCCAAGAGCAAACCAATTCAATTTTGATCTTTGAAACCAAGTGATTTCCTCTTGAAGATAAACCTTGTCTAGTTCCCTCAATAGATCCTTTTGCAACATCTCAAGGCTATGACTGTACTGATAACTAAGACATCTATCAATACTTTTAATCCTTGCATGCAAATCATTCTTTCTTTTTAGAGCAATCCTATAAACATTTCTATGTCATTCTGAAGCATTAATCCGAAATGTCTCCATAGCATGCATCCAGTTTACATTGTTTGACCAACATCCATTAACCACCTCATGAAAAGTGCTCTCTGTTACCAGGACGCTAGAAAACGGAAAGGACTCTCCCCTCTCGGATAAATAGCAGGTTGACCTTCCCATAATAACACTGGTCGATGATCTGAGCCAAAGAAAACTAAGTTGAAAGCCACACGGTTAGGGAAAACCAAGTTCCTATTATCATTAGCGCAAACCCTATCAAGACGTTCCTGAAGATTTCTTCTTTGCCAAGTGAAAATAGGACCTTGATTGCCAATGTCAGACAAGCTACATTCATCTAAAGAATCACAAAATTCCCTCATGCTATTCCAGTTATGCCCATTACCACCTAGCTTCTCATACTCATACAAATAAGTGTTAAAATCACCTGTTATCCCCCAAGCCGCATTCCTCATGGACTGATCAAACAGTGAAGATAGAATTTCCCACAGCTGAATACGTTCCTGTCTTCGCGGACTTGCATAAATAAAAGTCATGAACTCCTCTCTATTTTCTTTTACCCAACAAATTTTAGTATGAACAAGTTGGTGATGAGAAAACAGAACATCCACTGAAACTTCATCAGTGTTCCAAAGCACCCAAATACCGCCAGAAAAACCAACAGCATCACGATGAAAGTGACCAGAAAAACCAAGACGCTGAATAGCTCTATCTGCCATAACACCACTCAATCTGGTTTCTAACAAAGCCATAACTTTAATACTGTATCTATGAGAAAGATCCCGAATCAGAGGCGGAAAACCCCTTTTCTCAGCCCCTCTACAATTCCAGGTCAAAATATTCATAAAAACAATCTTAAATTTATCCGAACAGAAACCGGTCCTAAGAAAGAGCATTGGTATATACCGAAGTCGCACCCAAAACGTCCAAATTATCCAAAGGGATAGAATCCTTGTGAGTTTGATAAAAATTCCTCATCAACGTAAGAGCATCTGGTGGTCTTCCATGTTTACCTCCATTATCCAAGCCACTAGAAGAAGGAAGAGTCTCTTGCTGATCATTAACCACATGAGACGTCTTCCTCTGGAATTTAGATAAAGAAGGATGCAAGACAATTTGTTTATCTTGGAAATCCTCCGACATATTCTTCTGAGAATCAAGTTTAAAATTATTCTTTTGAGATTCTGCACATTTTGAAGCATTTAATCTGCCTTTACTAATATTAGCATTCTGGACCAGCTGATGAACTTTAGCAGATGATGCAGTTGCTTTCTTCTTTTGGTTCTCTTTGAATTTTACTCCTTGACTTTGGACCTCTTTTCTCGGCTTGCCCGATGATAGGTTAGCAGATGGAGAATCTGTTTCCATTTGAATATCCTTTTTCACCAACGATTCTTCATTATGAGCAATTAATTCCCCATGATTAATTTGTGTCAGACCAGATTCAATGCTGATTGAATCAATCACTGGAGAATCAGAAATAATTAAGATATTATTATCCTTTTGAGCCAACTCAGCAATAGCTTGAAATCTTGAACCTGATTGAATGACTTGTCTGTGATTAGGATGAGAATTGGAAACTGCCTTATTACGTAACGCTGCATTATTAACAACGCCAACTTGTCTCCTACCCGATGGTAATGATTCCTCCTTTGATTGTGCTATGCTCCTTGATCGACGGTTACGCTGCACCAGCATCCAATTCCCAAATGGTTCCTCCTTCGCCGAAATAGAATCTTTTTCCGGCTGCTTATGCACCACCGAGTCAGAAACTTCAGAAGAATAAGCCGTAATATCTTGTTGAAGATTACTATGGGAACACTGATCCCTTCTATGCCCATACTTTCCACAAGCAAAACAAACTAAGTGGAGACCCTCATATCCAACGTGGAAGATACGATCAGTAATACGGAATTTGGGCAAAAAGCCTTTCCTAATATCAACGTCGACACAAATTCTAGCAAACTTTGCTCTCTCTGTAATATCACCTTCACCAGAATCACAACTCCTGATAGAGTTCCTATCAATCTTTAATGTGCGACCAAAAATACTACCTATATTCCACAAATGATGAGAGGTATAGAATTCAATAGGAAGTCCTGGAATACGAATCCAAACTGCCAGCTTTCTGATCTCATCATCATAAGGATTAAAAAATGGACGCCACCGTTGAACTACCAAATAATGATCAGCTATGATCCAAGGAACATCCTCCAAAACATGAGAGTAATAATTCTTATTGGAAAATCGGAACAAAAAGTAGTCATTCTCCAGACCAATGAACTCATATGTGCTTGAGATATTCCACATTCTCAGTAAACGATTGAGTAAGAATCTAACTCCAACTTTCTTCCCCAGAAGTTTAACAATCACTGCCTGTCTCCAAGGTCTGCAACCTTCTAAATGCAAGGCTTTTGGAAAAGAGTACGTTGGGCAAAGAGGATCCTCATCACCATCAACCATAACAAAGACCTCATCCTCTTCTTCTTCGTCCTCTTCCTTACGTAGTTTTTCTACCCAATCTTCCGCATCGCTATCAGCAACATGGGGTCCTCAATTAAAACCAAGAAGAGAATATTTATATGACACCAAC